>NW_027464606.1:4695000-4975000 GCF_043290135.1 Rhipicephalus microplus | reverse complement strand
TGACCTCACAGTTTTTCACCAACTTATTACAGTACAGAACGCTGTCTCTCGCTAAATGACATTGTTCTTTAAGGTTTCACGATGCTTGCATGCGCTTTAACGAGAATATCACAACATAGCAGTTTCGCACTTGTAACGGTACAACACGCAGTATTTGGCTTGTTCATGACGTTTTGTGTGCTTTCACAACATTTCACCTATCGCAGTTTCGTACTCGCAATAAAACAACACTATCTCGTTAGATGACGTCGTTTTTGGTGGTTTCACGACGCTACCTAGCTTAAACTAACCTAACCTAACCTAACCTTCGCACTTCTATCGTTAGAAAACGTTTTATTCGCTACTTTACAATGTTTTCACCAAGATTACGACGGTTTCATGCGCTTTCACATTAGATATCGCAGTTTTTGACTTGTTATGGTGAAAAACACAGCATCTCATTAGGTGACATTGTTTAATGCGGTTTTAGCGCGGTTCATATCTTAACCTAACCTAACCTAACCTAATTTAACCTAACCTAACCTTACCTAACCTAACCTAACCTAACCTAACTTAACCTAACCTAACCTAACCTAACGACGTTTGCAAGCGCTTTCACATTAGATATCGCAGTTCCCGACTTGTAACGGTGAAAAACACTGCATCTCCCTTAGTGACATTGTTTCATGCGGTTTTACGACGGTTCATATCTTAACCGAACCTAACGTTCGCACTTGTATCTAAAAACGCTCTATCACACTGTTTCGTTCACATTTAAGATATTTGCATGACCTCACAGTTTTTCTCCAACTTATTACAGTACAGAACGCTGCATATCGCTAAATGACATCATTCTTTAAGGTTTCACGATGCTTGCATGCGCTTTAACGAGAATATCACAACATAGCAGTTTCGCACTTGTAACGGTACAACACGCAGTATCTGGCTTGTTCATGCCGTTTTGTGTGCTTTCACAACATTTCACCTATTGCAATTTCGTACATGAAATAAAACAACACTATCTCGTTAGATGACGTCTTTTTTGGTGGTCTCACGACGCTACCTAGCTTAAACTAACATAACTCAACCTAATATAACCTTCGCACTTCTATCGTTAGAAAACATTTTACTCGCTACTTTACAATGCTCTCTACAACATTACGACGGTTTCATGCACTTTCACATTAGATATCGCAGTTCCCGACTTGTAATGGTGAAAATACCTGCATCTCACAAAGTGACACATTTCAATGCGGTTTTACGACGGTTCATATCTTAACCTAACCGAACATTCGCACTTGTATCTAAAAACGCTCTATTACACTGTTTCGTTCACAATTACGATATTTGCATAACCTCACAGTTTTTCACCAACCTATTGCAGTACAGAACGCTTTATCTCGCTAAATGACATTGTTCTTTAAGGTTTCACGATGCTTGCATGCGCTTTAACAAGAATATCACAATATAGCAGTTTCGCACTTGTAACGGTAGCACACGCAGTATTTGGCTTGTTCATGCCGTTTTGTGTGCTTTCACAACATTTCACCTATCGCAGTTTAATACTCCCAATAAAACAACACTATCTCGTTAGATGACGTCGTTTTTGGTAGTTTCACGACGCTACCTAGCTTAAACTAACCTAACCTAACCTAACCTTCGCACTTCTATCGTTAGAAAACGTTTTACTCGCAACTTTACAATGTTTTCTACAAGATTACGACGGTTTCATGCGCTTTCACATTAGATATCGCAGTTCCCAACTTGTAAAGGTGAAAAACACTGCATCTCACTAAGTGACATTGTTTAACGCGGTTTTACGACGGTTCATACCTTAACCTAACGTAACCTAACCTAACCTAACCTAACCTTACCTAACCTAACCTAACCTAACCCAACCCACCCCAACCTAACCTAACCTAACCTAAACTAACCTAACCCAACCTAACCTAACATAACCTAACCTAACCTAACCCAACCTAACCCAACCCAACCCAACCTAACCTAACCTAAGCTAACCTAACCTAACCTAACCAAACCTAACCTAACCTAACCTAACCTAACGTAACCTAACCTAACCTAACCTATTCTAACGTAACCTAACCTAACCTAACATAACCTAACGTAACCTAACCTAACGTATCCTAACGTAACCTAACCTAACCTAACCAAACCTAACCCAACCCAACCCAACCCAACAACACCCACCCAACCTAACCTAACCTAACCTAACCTTACCTAACCTAACCAAATTATCCTTACCTAACCTAACCAAATTATCCTTACCTAACCTAACCTAACCTAACCTAACCTAACCTAACCTAACGTAACCTAACCTAACCTAACCCAACGTAACCTAACCTACCCTAACCTAACTCAACTCAACCCAACCTATCCTAATCTAACCTAACCTAACCTAACCTAACCAAACCTAACCTAACCTAACCTAACGACGGTTTCAAGCGCTTTCACATTAGATATCGCAGTTCCCGACTTGTAATGGTGAAAAACACTGCATCTCACTAAGTGACATTGTTTAATGCGGTTTTACGACGGTTCATATCTTAACCTAACCGAACATTCGCACTTGTATCTAAAAACGCTCTATTACACTGTTTCGTTCACAATTACGATATTTGCATAACCTCACAGTTTTTCACCAACTTATTGCAGTACAGAACGCTGTATCTCACTAAATGACATTGTTCTTTAAGGTTTCACGATGCTTGCATGCGCTTTAACGAGAATATCACAATATAGCAGTTTCGCACTTGTAACGGTAGAACACGCAGTATTTGGCTTGTTCATGCCGTTTTGTGTGCTTTCACAACATTTCCCCTACCGCTGTTTAATACTCGCAATAAAACAACACTATCTCGTTAGATGACGTCGTTTTTGGTAGTTTCACGACGCTACCTAGCTTAAACTAACCTAACCTAACCTAACCTTCGCACTTCTGTCGTTAGAAAACGTTTTACTCGCAACTTTACAATGTTTTCTACAAGATTACGACGGTTTCATGCGCTTTCCTATTAGATATCGTAGTTCCCGACTTGTAATGTTGAAAAACACTACATCTAACTAAGTGACATTGTTTAATGCGGTTTTAGCGCGGTTCATATCTTAACCTAACCTAACCTAACCTAACCCAACCTAACCTAACCTTACTTAACCCGACCTAACCCAACCTAACCTAACCTAACCTAACCAAACCTTACCTAACATAACCTAACCTAACCTAACCTAACCAAACCTAACCTAACCTAACCTAACGTAACCTAACCTAACCTAACGACGTTTGCAAGCGCTTTCACATTAGATATCGCAGTTCCCGACTTGTAATGGTGAAAGACACTGCATCTCACTAAGTGACATTGTTTAATGCGGTTTTACGACGGTTCATATCTTAACCTAACCGAACATTCGCACTTGTATCTAAAAACGCTCTATTACACTGTTTCGTTCACATTTACGATATTTGCGTGACCTCACAGTTTTTCACCAACCTTTTACAGTACAGAACGCTGTCTCTCGCTAAATGACATCATTCTTTAAGGTTTCACGATGCTTGCATGCGCTTTAACGAGAATATCACAACATAGCAGTTTCGCACTTGTAACGGAACAACACGCAGTATTTGGCTTGTTCATGACGTTTTGTGTGCTTTCACAACATTTCACCTATCGCAGTTTCGTACTCGCAATAAAACAACACTATCTCGTTAGATGACGTCGTTTTTGGTGGTTTCACGACGCTACCTAGCTTAAACTAACATAACTCAACCTAACATAACCTTCGGACTTCTATCGTTAGAAAACGTTTTACTCGCTACTTTACATTGCTTTCTACAACATTACGACGGTTTCAAGCGCTTTCACATTCGATATCGCAGTTCCCAACTTGTAAAGGTGAAAAACACTGCATCTCACTAAGTGACATTGTTTAACGCGGTTTTACGACGGTTCATACCTTAACCTAACGTAACCTAACCTAACTTAACCTAACCTTACCTAACCTAACCTAACCTAACCCAACCCAACCCAACCTAACCTAACCTAACCTAAACTAACCTAACCAAACCTAACCTAACCTAACCTAACCTAACCTAACCTATTCTAACGTAACCTAACCTTACCTGATCTAACCTAACCTAACGTAACCTAACCTAACCTAAAATAACCTAACGTAACCTAACCTAACCTAACCTAACGTAACCTAACCTAACCTAACCAAACCTAACCCAACCCAACCCAACCCAACAACACCCACCCCAACCTAACCTAACCTAACCTAACCTTACATAACCTAACCAAATTATCCTTACCTAACCTAACCTAACCTAACCTAACCTTACTTAACCTACCCTAACCCAACCTAACCTAACCTAACCTAACCAAACCTTACCTAACATAACCTAACCTAACCTAACCTAACCAAACCTAACCTAACCTAACCTAACGTAACCTAACCTAACCTAACGACGTTTGCAAGCGCTTTCACATTAGATATCGCAGTTCCCGACTTGTAATGGTGAAAAACACTGCATCTCACTAAGTGACATTGTTTAATGCGGTTTTACGACGGTTCATATCTTAACCTAAGATTCGCACTTGTATCTAAAAACGCTCTATCACACTGTTTCGTTCACATTTAAGATATTTGCATGACCTCACAGTTTTTCTCCAACTTATTACAGTACAGAACGCTGCATATCGCTAAATGACATCATTCTTTAAGGTTTCACGATGCTTGCATGCGCTTTAACGAGAATATCACAACATAGCAGTTTCGCACTTGTAACGGTACAACACGCAGTATCTGGCTTGTTCATGCCGTTTTGTGTGCTTTCACAACATTTCACCTATTGCAATTTCGTACATGAAATAAAACAACACTATCTCGTTAGATGACGTCTTTTTTGGTGGTCTCACGACGCTACCTAGCTTAAACTAACATAACTCAACCTAATATAACCTTCGCACTTCTATCGTTAGAAAACATTTTACTCGCTACTTTACAATGCTCTCTACAACATTACGACGGTTTCATGCACTTTCACATTAGATATCGCAGTTCCCGACTTGTAATGGTGAAAATACCTGCATCTCACAAAGTGACACATTTCAATGCGGTTTTACGACGGTTCATATCTTAACCTAACCGAACATTCGCACTTGTATCTAAAAACGCTCTATTACACTGTTTCGTTCACAATTACGATATTTGCATAACCTCACAGTTTTTCACCAACCTATTGCAGTACAGAACGCTGTATCTCGCTAAATGACATTGTTCTTTAGGTTTCACGATGCTTGCATGCGCTTTAACAAGAATATCACAATATAGCAGTTTCGCACTTGTAACGGTAGCACACGCAGTATTTGGCTTGTTCATGCCGTTTTGTGTGCTTTCACAACATTTCACCTATCGCAGTTTAATACTCCCAATAAAACAACACTATCTCGTTAGATGACGTCGTTTTTGGTAGTTTCACGACGCTACCTAGCTTAAACTAACCTAACCTAACCTAACCTTCGCACTTCTATCGTTAGAAAACGTTTTACTTGCAACTTTACAATGTTTTCTACAAGATTACGACGGTTTCATGCGCTTTCACATTAGATATCGCAGTTCCCAACTTGTAAAGGTGAAAAACACTGCATCTCACTAAGTGACATTGTTTAACGCGGTTTTACGACGGTTCATACCTTAACCTAACGTAACCTAACCTAACCTAACCTAACCTTACCTAACCTAACCTAACCTAACCCAACCCACCCCAACCTAACCTAACCTAACCTAAACTAACCTAACCCAACCTAACCTAACATAACCTAACCTAACCTAACCAAACCTAACCCAACCCAACCCAACCCAACAACACCCACCCAACCTAACCTAACCTAACCTAACCTTACCTAACCTAACCAAATTATCCTTACCAAACCTAACCTAACCTAACCTAACCTAACCTAACGTAACCTAACCTAACCTAACCCAACGTAACCTAACCTACCCTAACCTAACTCAACTCAACCCAACCTAACCTAATCTAACCTAACCTAACCTAACCTAACCAAACCTAACCTAACCTAACCTAACCTAACCTAACCTAACGACGGTTTCAAGCGCTTTCACATTAGATATCGCAGTTCCCAACTTGTAAAGGTGAAAAACACTGCATCTCACTAAGTGACATTGTTTAACGCGGTTTTACGACGGTTCATACCTTAACCTAACGTAACCTAACCTAACCTTACCTAACCTAACCTAACCTAACCTAACCCAACCCAACCCAACCTAACCTAACCTAACCTAACCTAAACTACCCTAACCCAACCTAACCTAACCTAACCTAACCTAACCCAACCTAACCCAACCCAACCCAACCTAACCTAACCTAACCTAACCTAAACTAACCTAACCAAACCTAACCTAACGACGGTTGCAAGCGCTTTCACATTAGATATCGCAGTTCCCGACTTGTAATGGTGAAAAACACTGCATCTCACTAAGTGACATTGTTTAATGCGGTTTTACGACGGTTCATATCTTAACCTAACCGAACATTCGCACTTGTATCTAAAAACGCTCTATTACACTGTTTCGTTCACAATTACGATATTTGCATAACCTCACAGTTTTTCACCAACTTATTGCAGTACAGAACGCTGTATCTCACTAAATGACATTGTTCTTTAAGGTTTCACGATGCTTGCATGCGCTTTAACGAGAATATCACAATATAGCAGTTTCGCACTTGTAACGGTAGAACACGCAGTATTTGGCTTGTTCATGCCGTTTTGTGTGCTTTCACAACATTTCACCTACCGCTGTTTAATACTCGCAATAAAACAACACTATCTCGTTAGATGACGTCGTTTTTGGTAGTTTCACGACGCTACCTAGCTTAAACTAACCTAACCTAACCTAACCTTCGCACTTCTGTCGTTAGAAAACGTTTTACTCGCAACTTTACAATGTTTTCTACAAGATTACGACGGTTTCATGCGCTTTCCTATTAGATATCGTAGTTCCCGACTTGTAATGTTGAAAAACACTACATCTAACTAAGTGACATTGTTTAATGCGGTTTTAGCGCGGTTCATATCTTAACCTAACCTAACCTAACCTAACCCAACCTAACCTAACCTTACTTAACCCGACCTAACCCAACCTAACCTAACCTAACCTAACCAAACCTTACCTAACATAACCTAACCTAACCTAACCTAACCAAACCTAACCTAACCTAACCTAACCTAACGTAACCTAACCTAACCTAACCTAACGACGTTTGCAAGCGCTTTCACATTAGATATCGCAGTTCCCGACTTGTAATGGTGAAAGACACTGCATCTCACTAAGTGACATTGTTTAATGCGGTTTTACGACGGTTCATATCTTAACCTAACCGAACATTCGCACTTGTATCTAAAAACGCTCTATTACACTGTTTCGTTCACAATTACGATATTTGCGTGACCTCACAGTTTTTCACCAACCTTTTACAGTACAGAACGCTGTCTCTCGCTAAATGACATCATTCTTTAAGGTTTCACGATGCTTGCATGCGCTTTAACGAGAATATCACAACATAGCAGTTTCGCACTTGTAACGGTACAACACGCAGTATTTGGCTTCTTCATGACGTTTTGTGTGCTTTCACATTTCACCTATCGCAGTTTCGTACTCGCAATAAAACAACACTATCTCGTTAGATGACGTCGTTATTGGTGGTTTCACGACGCTACCTAGCTTAAACTAACATAACTCAACCTAACATAACCTTCGGACTTCTATCGTTAGAAAACGTTTTACTCGCTACTTTACATTGCTTTCTACAACATTACGACGGTTTCAAGCGCTTTCACATTAGATATCGCAGTTCCCAACTTGTAAAGGTGAAAAACACTGCATCTCACTAAGTGACATTGTTTAACGCGGTTTTACGACGGTTCATACCTTAACCTAACGTAACCTAACCTAACCTAACCTTACCTAACCTAACCTAACCTAACCTAACCCAACCCAACCCAACCTAACCTAACCTAACCTAACCTAAACTAACCTAACCCAACCTAACCTAACCTAACCTAACCTAACCCAACCTAACCCAACCCAACCCAACCTAACCTAACCTAACCTAACCTAAACTAACCTAACCAAACCTAACCTAAGCTAACCTAACCTAACGTAACCTAACCTAATCTAACCTATTCTAACGTAACCTAACCTTACCTGATCTAACCTAACCTAACGTAACCTAACCTAACCTAACATAACCTAACGTAACCTAACCTAACCTAACCTAACATAACCTAACCTAACCTAACCAAACCTAACCCAACCCAACCCAACCCAACAACACCCACCCCAACGTAACCTAACCTAACCTTACCTAACCTAACCAAATTATCCTTACCTAACCTAACCTAACCTAACGTAACCTAACCTAACCTAACGTAGCCTAACCTAACCTAACCTAACCTAACCCAACGTAACCTAACCTAACCTAACCCAACTCAACCCAACCTAACCTAATCTAACCTAACCTAACCTAACCTAACCTAACCTAACCAAACCTAACCTAACCTAACCTAACCTAACCTAACGACGGTTGCAAGCGCTTTCACATTAGATATCGCAGTTCCCGACTTGTAATGGTGAAAAACACTGCATCTCACTAAGTGACATTGTTTAATGCGGTTTTACGACGGTTCATATCTTAACCTAACCGAACATTCGCACTTGTATCTAAAAACGCTCTATTACACTGTTTCGTTCACAATTACGATATTTGCATAACCTCACAGTTTTTCACCAACTTATTGCAGTACAGAACGCTGTATCTCACTAAATGACATTGTTCTTTAAGGTTTCACGATGCTTGCATGCGCTTTAACGAGAATATCACAATATAGCAGTTTCGCACTTGTAACGGTAGAACACGCAGTATTTGGCTTGTTCATGCCGTTTTGTGTGCTTTCACAACATTTCACCTACCGCTGTTTAATACTCGCAATAAAACAACACTATCTCGTTAGATGACGTCGTTTTTGGTAGTTTCACGACGCTACCTAGCTTAAACTAACCTAACCTAACCTAACCTTCGCACTTCTGTCGTTAGAAAACGTTTTACTCGCAACTTTACAATGTTTTCTACAAGATTACGACGGTTTCATGCGCTTTCCTATTAGATATCGTAGTTCCCGACTTGTAATGTTGAAAAACACTACATCTAACTAAGTGACATTGTTTAATGCGGTTTTAGCGCGGTTCATATCTTAACCTAACCTAACCTAACCTAACCCAACCTAACCTAACCTTACTTAACCCGACCTAACCCAACCTAACCTAACCTAACCTAACCAAACCTTACCTAACATAACCTAACCTAACCTAACCTAACCAAACCTAACCTAACCTAACCTAACCTAACGTAACCTAACCTAACCTAACCTAACGACGTTTGCAAGCGCTTTCACATTAGATATCGCAGTTCCCGACTTGTAATGGTGAAAGACACTGCATCTCACTAAGTGACATTGTTTAATGCGGTTTTACGACGGTTCATATCTTAACCTAACCGAACATTCGCACTTGTATCTAAAAACGCTCTATTACACTGTTTCGTTCACAATTACGATATTTGCGTGACCTCACAGTTTTTCACCAACCTTTTACAGTACAGAACGCTGTCTCTCGCTAAATGACATCATTCTTTAAGGTTTCACGATGCTTGCATGCGCTTTAACGAGAATATCACAACATAGCAGTTTCGCACTTGTAACGGTACAACACGCAGTATTTGGCTTCTTCATGACGTTTTGTGTGCTTTCACATTTCACCTATCGCAGTTTCGTACTCGCAATAAAACAACACTATCTCGTTAGATGACGTCGTTTTTGGTGGTTTCACGACGCTACCTAGCTTAAACTAACATAACTCAACCTAACATAACCTTCGGACTTCTATCGTTAGAAAACGTTTTACTCGCTACTTTACATTGCTTTCTACAACATTACGACGGTTTCAAGCGCTTTCACATTAGATATCGCAGTTCCCAACTTGTAAAGGTGAAAAACACTGCATCTCACTAAGTGACATTGTTTAACGCGGTTTTACGACGGTTCATACCTTAACCTAACGTAACCTAACCTAACCTAACCTTACCTAACCTAACCTAACCTAACCTAACCCAACCCAACCCAACCTAACCTAACCTAACCTAACCTAAACTAACCTAACCCAACCTAACCTAACCTAACCTAACCTAACCCAACCTAACCCAACCCAACCCAACCTAACCTAACCTAACCTAACCTAAACTAACCTAACCAAACCTAACCTAAGCTAACCTAACCTAACGTAACCTAACCTAATCTAACCTATTCTAACGTAACCTAACCTTACCTGATCTAACCTAACCTAACGTAACCTAACCTAACCTAACATAACCTAACGTAACCTAACCTAACCTAACCTAACATAACCTAACCTAACCTAACCAAACCTAACCCAACCCAACCCAACCCAACAACACCCACCCCAACGTAACCTAACCTAACCTTACCTAACCTAACCAAATTATCCTTACCTAACCTAACCTAACCTAACGTAACCTAACCTAACCTAACGTAGCCTAACCTAACCTAACCTAACCTAACCCAACGTAACCTAACCTAACCTAACCCAACTCAACCCAACCTAACCTAATCTAACCTAACCTAACCTAACCTAACCTAACCTAACCAAACCTAACCTAACCTAACCTAACCTAACCTAACGACGGTTGCAAGCGCTTTCACATTAGATATCGCAGTTCCCGACTTGTAATGGTGAAAAACACTGCATCTCACTAAGTGACATTGTTTAATGCGGTTTTACGACGGTTCATATCTTAACCTAACCGAACATTCGCACTTGTATCTAAAAACGCTCTATTACACTGTTTCGTTCACAATTACGATATTTGCATAACCTCACAGTTTTTCACCAACTTATTGCAGTACAGAACGCTGTATCTCACTAAATGACATTGTTCTTTAAGGTTTCACGATGCTTGCATGCGCTTTAACGAGAATATCACAATATAGCAGTTTCGCACTTGTAACGGTAGAACACGCAGTATTTGGCTTGTTCATGCCGTTTTGTGTGCTTTCACAACATTTCACCTACCGCTGTTTAATACTCGCAATAAAACAACACTATCTCGTTAGATGACGTCGTTTTTGGTAGTTTCACGACGCTACCTAGCTTAAACTAACCTAACCTAACCTAACCTTCGCACTTCTGTCGTTAGAAAACGTTTTACTCGCAACTTTACAATGTTTTCTACAAGATTACGACGGTTTCATGCGCTTTCCTATTAGATATCGTAGTTCCCGACTTGTAATGTTGAAAAACACTACATCTAACTAAGTGACATTGTTTAATGCGGTTTTAGCGCGGTTCATATCTTAACCTAACCTAACCTAACCTAACCTAACCCAACCTAACCTAACCTTACTTAACCCGACCTAACCCAACCTAACCTAACCTAACCTAACCTAACCAAACCTAACCTAACCTAACCTAACCTAACGTAACCTAACCTAACCTAACGACGTTTGCAAGCGCTTTCACATTAGATATCGCAGTTCCCGACTTGTAATGGTGAAAGACACTGCATCTCACTAAGTGACATTGTTTAATGCGGTTTTACGACGGTTCATATCTTAACCTAACCGAACATTCGCACTTGTATCTAAAAACGCTCTATTACACTGTTTCGTTCACATTTACGATATTTGCGTGACCTCACAGTTTTTCACCAACCTTTTACAGTACAGAACGCTGTCTCTCGCTAAATGACATCATTCTTTAAGGTTTCACGATGCTTGCATGCGCTTTAACGAGAATATCACAACATAGCAGTTTCGCACTTGTAACGGTACAACACGCAGTATTTGGCTTGTTCATGACGTTTTGTGTGCTTTCACAACATTTCACCTATCGCAGTTTCGTACTCACAATAAAACAACACTATCTCGTTAGATGACGTCGTTTTTGGTGGTTTCACGACGCTACCTAGCTAAAACTAACATAACTCAACCTAACATAACCTTCGGACTTCTATCGTTAGAAAACGTTTTACTCGCTACTTTACATTGCTTTCTACAACATTACGACGGTTTCAAGCGCTTTCACATTCGATATCGCAGTTCCCAACTTGTAAAGGTGAAAAACACTGCATCTCACTAAGTGACATTGTTTAACGCGATTTTACGACGGTTCATACCTTAACCTAACGTAACCTAACCTAACTTAACCTAACCTTACCTAACCTAACCTAACCTAACCCAACCCAACCCAACCTAACCTAACCTAACCTAAACTAACCTAACCAAACCTAACCTAACCTAACCTAACCTAACCTAACGTAACCTAACCTAACCTAACCTATTCTAACGTAACCTAACCTTACCTGATCTAACCTAACCTAACGTAACCTAACCTAACCTAAAATAACCTAACGTAACCTAACCTAACCTAACCTAACGTAACCTAACCTAACCTAACCAAACCTAACCCAACCCAACCCAACAACACCCACCCCAACCTAACCTAACCTAACCTAACCTTACATAACCTAACCAAATTATCCTTACCTAACCTAACCTAACCTAACCTAACCTTACTTAACCTACCCTAACCCAACCTAACCTAACCTAACCTAACCAAACCTTACCTAACATAACCTAACCTAACCTAACCTAACCAAACCTAACCTAACCTAACCTAACGTAACCTAACCTAACCTAACGACGTTTGCAAGCGCTTTCACATTAGATATCGCATTTCCCGACTTGTAATGGTGAAAAACACTGCATCTCACTAAGTGACATTGTTTAATGCGGTTTTACGACGGTTCATATCTTAACCTAAGATTCGCACTTGTATTGAAAAACGCTCTATTACACTGTTTCGTTCACAATTACGATATTTGCATGACCTCACAGTTTTTCACCAACTTATTACAGTACAGAACGCTGTCTCGCGCTAAATGACATTGTTCTTTAAGGTTTCACGATGCTTGCATGCGCTTTAACGAGAATATCACAACATAGCAGTTTCGCACTTGTAACGGTACAACACGCAGTATTTGGCTTGTTCATGACGTTTTGTGTGCTTTCACAACATTTCACCTATCGCAGTTTCGTACTCGCAATAAAACAACACTATCTCGTTAGATGACGTCGTTTTTGGTGGTTTCACGACGCTACCTAGCTTAAACTAACCTAACCTAACCTAACCTTCGCACTTCTATCGTTAGAAAACGTTTTATTCGCTACTTTACAATGTTTTCACCAAGATTACGACGGTTTCATGCGATTTCACATTAGATATCGCAGTTTTTGACTTGTTATGGTGAAAAACACAGCATCTCATTAAGTGACATTGTTTAATGCGGTTTTAGCGCGATTCATATCTTAACCTAACCTAACCTAACCTAATTTAACCTAACCTAACCTTACCTAACCTAACCTAACCTAACGTAACCTAACTTAACCTAACCTAACCTAACCTAACGACGTTTGCAAGCGCTTTCACATTAGATATCGCAGTTCCCGACTTGTAACGGTGAAAAACACTGCATCTCCCTTAGTGACATTGTTTCATGCGGTTTTACGACGGTTCATATCTTAACCGAACCTAACGTTCGCACTTGTATCTAAAAACGCTCTATCACACTGTTTCGTTCACATTTAAGATATTTGCATGACCTCACAGTTTTTCTCCAACTTATTACAGTACAGAACGCTGCATATCGCTAAATGACATCATTCTTTAAGGTTTCACGATGCTTGCATGCGCTTTAACGAGAATATCACAACATAGCAGTTTCGCACTTTTAACGGTACAACACGCAGTATCTGGCTTGTTCATGCCGTTTTGTGTGCTTTCACAACATTTCACCTATTGCAATTTCGTACATGCAATAAAACAACACTATCTCGTTAGATGACGTCTTTTTTGGTGGTCTCACGACGCTACCTAGCTTAAACTAACATAACTCAACCTAATATAACCTTCGCACTTCTATCGTTAGAAAACATTTTACTCGCTACTTTACAATGCTCTCTACAACATTACGACGGTTTCATGCACTTTCACATTAGATATCGCAGTTCCCGACTTGTAATGGTGAAAAAACCTGCATCTCACAAAGTGAAACATTTCAATGCGGTTTTACGACGGTTCATATCTTAACCTAACCGAACATTCGCACTTGTATCTAAAAACGCTCTATTACACTGTTTCGTTCACAATTACGATATTTGCATAACCTCACAGTTTTTCACCAACCTATTGCAGTACAGAACGCTGTATCTCGCTAAATGACATTGTTCTTTAAGGTTTCACGATGCTTGCATGCGCTTTAACGAGAATATCACAATATAGCAGTTTCGCACTTGTAACGGTAGCCCACGCAGTATTTGGCTTGTTCATGCCGTTTTGTGTGCTTTCACAACATTTCACCTATCGCAGTTTAATACTCCCAATAAAACAACACTATCTCGTTAGATGACGTCGTTTTTGGTAGTTTCACGACGCTACCTAGCTTTAACTAACCTAACCTAATCTAACCTTCGCACTTCTATCGTTAGAAAACGTTTTACTCGCAACTTTACAATGTTTTCTACAAGATTACGACGGTTTCATGCGCTTTCACATTAGATATCGCAGTTCCCAACTTGTAAAGGTGAAAAACACTGCATCTCACTAAGTGACATTGTTTAACGCGGTTTTACGACGGTTCATACCTTAACCTAACGTAACCTAACCTAACCTAACCTAACCTTACCTAACCTAACCTAACCTAACCTAACCCAACCCACCCCAACCTAACCTAACCTAACCTAAACTAACCTAACCCAACCTAACCTAACCTAACCTAACCCAACCTAACCCGACCCAACCCAACCTAACCTAACCTAAGCTAACCTAACCTAACCTAACCAAACCTAACCTAACCTAACCTAACCTAACGTAACCTAACCTAACCTAACCTATTCTAACGTAACCTAACCTAACCTAACATAACCTAACGTAACCTAACCTAACCTAACATAACCTAACGTAACCTAACCTAACCTAACCTAACATAACCTAACCTAACCTAACCAAACCTAACCCAACCCAACCCAACCCAACAACACCCACCCCAACGTAACCTAACCTAACCTTACCTAACCTAACCAAATTATCCTTACCTAACCTAACCTAACCTAACGTAACCTAACCTAACCTAACGTAGCCTAACCTAACCTAACCTAACCCAACGTAACCTAACCTAACCTAACCCAACTCAACCCAACCTAACCTAATCTAACCTAACCTAACCTAACCTAACCAAACCTAACCTAACCTAACCTAACCTAACCTAACGACGGTTGCAAGCGCTTTCACATTAGATATCGCAGTTCCCGACTTGTAATGGTGAAAAACACTGCATCTCACTAAGTGACATTGTTTAATGCGGTTTTACGACGGTTCATATCTTAACCTAACCGAACATTCGCACTTGTATCTAAAAACGCTCTATTACACTGTTTCGTTCACAATTACGATATTTGCATAACCTCACAGTTTTTCACCAACTTATTGCAGTACAGAACGCTGTATCTCACTAAATGACATTGTTCTTTAAGGTTTCACGATGCTTGCATGCGCTTTAACGAGAATATCACAATATAGCAGTTTCGCACTTGTAACGGTAGAACACGCAGTATTTGGCTTGTTCATGCCGTTTTGTGTGCTTTCACAACATTTCCCCTACCGCTGTTTAATACTCGCAATAAAACAACACTATCTCGTTAGATGACGTCGTTTTTGGTAGTTTCACGACGCTACCTAGCTTAAACTAACCTAACCTAACCTAACCTTCGCACTTCTGTCGTTAGAAAACGTTTTACTCGCAACTTTACAATGTTTTCTACAAGATTACGACGGTTTCATGCGCTTTCCTATTAGATATCGTAGTTCCCGACTTGTAATGTTGAAAAACACTGCATCTCACTAAGTGACATTGTTTAATGCGGTTTTAGCGCGGTTCATATCTTAACCTAACCTAACCTAACCTAACCTAACCCAACCTAACCTAACCTTACTTAACCCGACCTAACCCAACCTAACCTAACCTAACCTAACCAAACCTTACCTAACATAACCTAACCTAACCTAACCTAACCAAACCTAACCTAACCTAACCTAACGTAACCTAACCTAACCTAACGACGTTTGCAAGCGCTTTCACATTAGATATCGCAGTTCCCGACTTGTAATGGTGAAAGACACTGCATCTCACTAAGTGACATTGTTTAATGCGGTTTTACGACGGTTCATATCTTAACCTAACCGAACATTCGCACTTGTATCTAAAAACGCTCTATTACACTGTTTCGTTCACATTTACGATATTTGCGTGACCTCACAGTTTTTCACCAACCTTTTACAGTACAGAACGCTGTCTCTCGCTAAATGACATCATTCTTTAAGGTTTCACGATGCTTGCATGCGCTTTAACGAGAATATCACAACATAGCAGTTTCGCACTTGTAACGGAACAACACGCAGTATTTGGCTTGTTCATGACGTTTTGTGTGCTTTCACAACATTTCACCTATCGCAGTTTCGTACTCGCAATAAAACAACACTATCTCGTTAGATGACGTCGTTTTTGGTGGTTTCACGACGCTACCTAGCTTAAACTAACATAACTCAACCTAACATAACCTTCGGACTTCTATCGTTAGAAAACGTTTTACTCGCTACTTTACATTGCTTTCTACAACATTACGACGGTTTCAAGCGCTTTCACATTCGATATCGCAGTTCCCAACTTGTAAAGGTGAAAAACACTGCATCTCACTAAGTGACATTGTTTAACGCGGTTTTACGACGGTTCATACCTTAACCTAACGTAACCTAACCTAACTTAACCTAACCTTACCTAACCTAACCTAACCTAACCCAACCCAACCCAACCTAACCTAACCTAACCTAAACTAACCTAACCAAACCTAACCTAACCTAACCTAACCTAACCTAACGTAACCTAACCTAACCTAACCTATTCTAACGTAACCTAACCTTACCTGATCTAACCTAACCTAACGTAACCTAACCTAACCTAAAATAACCTAACGTAACCTAACCTAACCTAACCTAACGTAACCTAACCTAACCTAACCAAACCCAACAACACCCACCCCAACCTAACCTAACCTAACCTAACCTTACATAACCTAACCAAATTATCCTTACCTAACCTAACCTAACCTAACCTAACCTTACTTAACCTACCCTAACCCAACCTAACCTAACCTAACCTAACCAAACCTTACCTAACATAACCTAACCTAACCTAACCTAACCAAACCTAACCTAACCTAACCTAACGTAACCTAACCTAACCTAACGACGTTTGCAAGCGCTTTCACATTAGATATCGCAGTTCCCGACTTGTAATGGTGAAAAACACTGCATCTCACTAAGTGACATTGTTTAATGCGGTTTTACGACGGTTCATATCTTAACCTAAGATTCGCACTTGTATTGAAAAACGCTCTATTACACTGTTTCGTTCACAATTACGATATTTGCATGACCTCACAGTTTTTCACCAACTTATTACAGTACAGAACGCTGTCTCTCGCTAAATGACATTGTTCTTTAAGGTTTCACGATGCTTGCATGCGCTTTAACGAGAATATCACAACATAGCAGTTTCGCACTTGTAACGGTACAACACGCAGTATTTGGCTTGTTCATGACGTTTTGTGTGCTTTCACAACATTTCACCTATCGCAGTTTCGTACTCGCAATAAAACAACACTATCTCGTTAGATGACGTCGTTTTTGGTGGTTTCACGACGCTACCTAGCTTAAACTAACCTAACCTAACCTAACCTTCGCACTTCTATCGTTAGAAAACGTTTTATTCGCTACTTTACAATGTTTTCACCAAGATTACGACGGTTTCATGCGATTTCACATTAGATATCGCAGTTTTTGACTTGTTATGGTGAAAAACACAGCATCTCATTAAGTGACATTGTTTAATGCGGTTTTAGCGCGATTCATATCTTAACCTAACCTAACCTAACCTAATTTAACCTAACCTAACCTTGCCTAACCTAACCTAACCTAACGTAACCTAACTTAACCTAACCTAACCTAACCTAACGACGTTTGCAAGCGCTTTCACATTAGATATCGCAGTTCCCGACTTGTAACGGTGAAAAACACTGCATCTCCCTTAGTGACATTGTTTCATGCGGTTTTACGACGGTTCATATCTTAACCGAACCTAACGTTCGCACTTGTATCTAAAAACGCTCTATCACACTGTTTCGTTCACATTTAAGATATTTGCATGACCTCACAGTTTTTCTCCGACTTATTACAGTACAGAACGCTGCATATCGCTAAATGACATCATTCTTTAAGGTTTCACGATGCTTGCATGCGCTTTAACGAGAATATCACAACATAGCAGTTTCGCACTTGTAACGGTACAACACGCAGTATCTGGCTTGTTCATGCCGTTTTGTGTGCTTTCACAACATTTCACCTATTGCAATTTCGTACATGCAATAAAACAACACTATCTCGTTAGATGACGTCTTTTTTGGTGGTCTCACGACGCTACCTAGCTTAAACTAACATAACTCAACCTAATATAACCTTCGCACTTCTATCGTTAGAAAACATTTTACTCGCTACTTTACAATGCTCTCTACAACATTACGACGGTTTCATGCACTTTCACATTAGATATCGCAGTTCCCGACTTGTAATGGTGAAAAAACCTGCATCTCACAAAGTGACACATTTCAATGCGGTTTTACGACGGTTCATATCTTAACCTAACCGAACATTCGCACTTGTATCTAAAAACGCTCTATTACACTGTTTCGTTCACAATTACGATATTTGCATAACCTCACAGTTTTTCACCAACCTATTGCAGTACAGAACGCTGTATCTCGCTAAATGACATTGTTCTTTAAGGTTTCACGATGCTTGCATGCGCTTTAACGAGAATATCACAATATAGCAGTTTCGCACTTGTAACGGTAGCCCACGCAGTATTTGGCTTGTTCATGCCGTTTTGTGTGCTTTCACAACATTTCACCTATCGCAGTTTAATACTCCCAATAAAACAACACTATCTCGTTAGATGACGTCGTTTTTGGTAGTTTCACGACGCTACCTAGCTTAAACTAACCTAACCTAACCTAACCTTCGCACTTCTATCGTTAGAAAACGTTTTACTCGCAACTTTACAATGTTTTCTACAAGATTACGACGGTTTCATGCGCTTTCACATTAGATATCGCAGTTCCCAACTTGTAAAGGTGAAAAACACTGCATCTCACTAAGTGACATTGTTTAACGCGGTTTTACGACGGTTCATACCTTAACCTAACGTAACCTAACCTAACCTAACCTAACCTTACCTAACCTAACCTAACCTAACCTAACCCAACCCACCCCAACCTAACCTAACCTAACCTAAACTAACCTAACCCAACCTAACCTAACCTAACCTAACCTAACCTAACCCAACCTAACCCGACCCAACCCAACCTAACCTAACCTAAGCTAACCTAACCTAACCTAACCAAACCTAACCTAACCTAACCTAACCTAACGTAACCTAACCTAACCTAACCTATTCTAACGTAACCTAACCTAACCTAACATAACCTAACGTAACCTAACCTAACCTAACATAACCTAACGTAACCTAACCTAACCTAACCTAACATAACCTAACCTAACCTAACCAAACCTAACCCAACCCAACCCAACCCAACAACACCCACCCCAACGTAACCTAACCTAACCTTACCTAACCTAACCAAATTATCCTTACCTAACCTAACCTAACCTAACGTAACCTAACCTAACCTAACGTAGCCTAACCTAACCTAACCTAACCTAACCCAACGTAACCTAACCTAACCTAACCCAACTCAACCCAACCTAACCTAACCTAACCTAACCTAACCTAACCTAACCTAACCAAACCTAACCTAACCTAACCTAACCTAACCTAACGACGGTTGCAAGCGCTTTCACATTAGATATCGCAGTTCCCGACTTGTGATGGTGAAAAACACTGCATCTCACTAAGTGACATTGTTTAATGCGGTTTTACGACGGTTCATATTGTTACGAGGTTGGTTGCTTCTGAGCGAGATGTATTTGCAGAGTAAAAACTACAGGCAAGAGACACAATGGCTGATTGGCCCAGTCGCGCGCCTGTCAGTCGCACCTCTTCCTTTTCTTCCTCTCCGTAGCAGGACCCCCGGGCGTTGGAGCGCCGTCTCGGCGAGAGTCCGGAGAAGTGCGACAGAAGTAGGGTTTCAAGCGCGAAACATGGACAATGTCAACTAGTGACGAACTTGGTGACGTATTGGAGTGCAATGGCGCTATCTCGTAGGTTACGTCGCTAACTTGACGTAAGACTAGGTAGGGTCCGGCGTATCGGGACAAAAGTTTTTCGGAGAGACCTACACGGCGACACGGTGACCAGAGGAGCACGTGGTCACCTGGGGCAAACGTTATATTTCGATGCCGGTGGTCGTAGCGGGCTTTTTGCATATCCTGTGACCTGGTGAGGCGAGACTGGGCAACTTGACGAGCCATGTGAGCCCGATCAATGGCTTCGCGCGCGTACTCGGAAGGAGATGGCACGAGAGGCAAGGTGGTTTCAAATGGCAATATGGGGTCGCGACCATATAAAAGATAAAAAGGCGAGAATCCCGCAGTGTCATGTCGAGAGGAGTTATATGCGAAGGTCACATAGGCCAACGTTGTATCCCAGTCTCGATGATCATCGGAGACGTACATCGAAAGCATCTCTGTGAGCGTGCGGTTGAGACGTTCAGTTAGGCCATTAGTTTGTGGGTGGTAGGCGGTAGATAGCTTATGGGCTGTAGCACACGATCGAAGGAGGTCATCGACAACTTTGGACAGGAAAGAGCGGCCGCGGTCCGTAAGCAGCTGTCGGGGTGCACCATGGTGTAAGATGACGTCATGAAGAAGAAAATCCGCGACGTCAGTGGCGCAACTGGTTGGCATGGCCTTTGTTATCGCGTAACGGGTCGCATAATCTGTGGCGACGGCAATCCATTTATTTCCTAGTGTCGTCGTCGGAAAAGGGCCAAGAAGGTCGAGTCCCACGCGATGAAATGGTTCAGAGGGGACTTCAATTGGGTGAAGATATCCAGCTGGCAGCAAAGAAGGTCTTTTCCGGCGCTGGCAGAGGTCGCAAGTGGCGACCTATCGACGTACGCTGCGGTACAATCCAGGCCAGAAAAATCGACGTCGCACGCGGTCGTATGTGCGGGAAACGCCGAGGTGTCCCGCTGTTGGTGCGTCGTGAAGTTGTTGAAGTATGGCAGGCCGTAGATGACGAGGGATGACAAGCAGAAGCTCAGGGCCTTCAGTGGTGACGTTGCGGCGGTAGAGGATGCCGTCATGCAGCACGAACATACGGGATTCAGCGTCATGGCTGTCAGACTGGATGGCGTCGATGATAGTGCGCAATGACTCATCCCGTCGTTGTTCGATGCGCATATCGCTGACGTCTGTAAACGCCATTACTCTGCTCTCCAGGTCAGGCGCAACGGGATCAGGAGGATCTACCGGATATCGAGAAAGACAGTCTGCGTCCTTGTGCAAACGGCCAGACTTGTAGCTGACGCTAAACGAAAATTCCTGAAGCCTCAGAGCCCAGCGAGCCAGACGTCCAGTCGGGTCCTTCAGAGAAGTCAGCCAACAGAGGGCGTGGTGGTCCGTAACGACAGTGAAAATGCGACCATATAAATATGGCCGAAACTTGGCGACGGCCCAAACTAAAGCTAGACACTCTCTCTCGGTGATGGAATAATTCATCTCCTGGGGAGAAAGCAGGCGACTGGCGTAAGCTATCACGCACTGTCTACCGTGGTGCCGCTGAGCGAGAACTGCGCCGATACCGTGGCCACTGGCGTCGGTGCGAACCTCTGTGGCAGCAGAAGGATTAAAGTGGGCAAGTATGGGGGGCGTAGTTAGGTAGCCGATGAGAGCGGCGAACGCTTGAGCCTGCTCAGGGCCCCATGAGAATGTGGTATCCTTCTTCAGCAAATCTGTCAGTGGCCGGGCAACGTCAGCGAAGTTTTTCACAAAACGGCGAAAGTAGGAACATAAGCCGACGAAGCTACGGACGTCGGATGTAGAACGGGGCACTGGAAAGCTACGGACGACGCGGATCTTTTCGGGATCTGGTTGGACACCATCGGCGTTTACAATATGGCCCAGAATGGCAATCTGACGGTGACCAAATTGACACTTCTTGGAATTGAGTTGTAGCCCAGCTGTTCTGAAGACTGCGAGAATTGCAGCGAGACGGGTCAGGTGGCTATCGAAAGTAGATGAAAAGACTATCACATCGTCTAGGTAACAAAGACAAGTAGACCACTTGTAACCACGCAGGAGAGAGTCCATCATTCGTTCGAATGTGGCAGGGGCGTTACATAGTCCAAAAGGCATGACCTTAAACTGGTATAAACCATCTGGTGTAATGAAGGCCGTCTTCTCGCGGTCCATTTCATCGACAGAAATCTGCCAGTAGCCGGACCGGAGATCTATAGACGAGAAGTATGTAGCCCCGTGTAGGCAGTCCAACGCGTCATCGATGCGTGGTAGCGGGTACACGTCTTTTCGTGTGATCTTGTTTAGGTGGCGATAGTCAACGCAGAAGCGCCATGTACCATCTTTTTTCTTCACAAGGACGACAGGGGAGGCCCAAGGACTACTTGATGGTTCTATGACACCTTTGTTGAGCATTTTGTCCACTTCTGCTTGGATAACTCTACGCTCAGTGGGGGAGACACGATAGGGGCGTCGGCGAATAGGACTGGCGTCACCAGTATTTATACGGTGCTGAACAGTGGATGTTTGCCCTTGAGGTCTGTCGTCGAAAGAAAAAATGTCGGTATATGACGCGAGAAGGCGATGGATGTCATTGGCTTGCGCAGGGTTGAGGTCGGGTGCAATCATCTTCGAGAAACGATCTGGCCGAGAACAGGTGCTGTTCGCTACTGGAGACTGAAGTAAATCAATCTCGGTGGTGAGCGCTGCTATTTCGAATTCGTCAGCATTAGATACGCTGGCCAAGAACATGCCACGAGGAAGCACTTGAGGGCACAAGCTGAAATTGAGAAGTGGAAGCGAGGTACAATTGTCAGTAACAGTCACAAGCGTATGGGGAATGGCAATGTTGCGGCTCAAGAGGACGTCGGCGAGAGGAAGGAGGACATATTGACCATCGGGAACTTGGGGCTGTGCGGTCAAAACGACGAAGGTGGCTGCCTGAGCTGACAGCCGCACATCCTGAAGAGAGCACAGGCGCGGCGGGGCAGTGGGGGGGTCAGCGACTATCTGAGGCAACTCTAGCTGAAGAACGCCTGTAGCACAATCGATCAGAGCAGAATGATTCGACAAGAAGTCCAGGCCTAGGATAATGTCATAAGGGCAGTGGTCAATCACGGCTAAAATGACAGAAGTAGTGTGGTCCTTTATACGTAAGCGGGCAGTGCACAGACCGAGAACCATCGGCGTGCCGCCATCGGCCACACGGAGCATTTGTGCAGCCGCTGGTGTCAGAACTTTCTTTAAACGTGTGCGTAGGCTTGAACTCATGACCGAAATGCTTGCGCCGGTGTCGACAAGTGCTTGTACAGGTTCGCCGTCTACTTTAACGTCTATTACACTTCGTCTGGTGGGAACGGAAAGAGGATTTGCTGCGGAAGTCGTCAATGCAGCACCACCTCCGGGGGCTGCATTTCTCAGTTTTCCGAGACAACGCGGCCGGAAGCCACGGGGGACGAGAAGCGCCGTGGCTGCGGCGAACGGGACGATGGGCGACGTGTTTGCGGCGATCGAGACTGGTGCCCACGTGGTGAAGGCGAGCGGCTGTACCAAGTGTTCCGAGAATGGTCAATGGCATTGGGCTCTTCGGCAGGTGGAAAGGTGCGGGCGGTATCGTCGAAACGGGTCATATTGGTCGTTGCGCGATGTGCCGAGGACCATGTGTTGCGGCAGTAACGGGCAATATGTCCAACGCGGTGGCAGTTGAAACATATAGGGCGGTCATCTGCAGTTCGCCACTCAGCCGGGTTGCGAGTACGTGGAGAAGACCGTCGGTCGGAGAAGGGCATCACGAAAGGGCGTTCGCTGACTCTAGGCGCGGTGACATGGCACACGGAATGCACTCCGATGTTTTCAAGCTCCCGGCGCACGATGGCTTGAACAAGAGGAACAGTAACAGGAGTGGCATCGGTACTGCGCGAATAGAACGCCGAGGGCGCCATAGCTTCCAGTTCACGACGAACAATGCGTGTAAGGTCTCCCGGCGGCGATGCACGTTGTGGTGTTGACTGGTCCTCGCAAGTAGATGTTGCAGCGGTGTTTGGGAGTCGAGCGAATGTTTGTAGAATGCGGCGACTTTTCACTTGCTCGAACTGACGACACTCTTTGATGATCGCGTCTACGGTGGAACAGCCCTTGCACATCAGGAGATTGAACGCGTCGTCGGCAATCCCTTTCAGAACATGTCCCACCTTGTCACCTTCTGTCATGTCGCTTTCGGCCTTTCGGCAGAGGGCCAGCACGTCTTGAATGTAAGCGAGGTATGACTCCGTAGGGGATTGGGCACGGCAGGCCAATTCCTTTTTGGCGGCGATCTTCCGACTGGCGGTTTTGCCAAACACCTCCCGCATCTTTGCTTTGCATTGGTCCCAGCTTGTGAGTTCTTCTTCATTGTTCTCATACCACACCTTGGCCGTGCCTCTCAAATAGAACAGCACATTAGCCAACTGAAGTGTGGGATCCCATCTGTTCGGCACACTCACTCGTTCAAACATGGCCAGCCAATCGTCAACGTCGACGCCATCGGTTCCGCAGAATGTACCGGGATCCTTGAGAGGCGTGAAAACGTACGGTTGCGACGCCATGTTCGTCGGAGACGCTGACGTTGACGCGGAGGGCTGAGCATTGGCCATGGCTGGAAGGGCGATGCGACGTCCGCTGCGGAGCTCCGTTGCCTGATGGTTACCCAGCACCTCTCACCAATATGTTACGAGGTTGGTTGCTTCTGAGCGAGATGTATTTGCAGAGTAAAAACTACAGGCAAGAGACACAATGGCTGATTGGCCCAGTCGCGCGCCTGTCAGTCGCACCTCTTCCTTTTCTTCCTCTCCGTAGCAATATCTTAACCTAACCGAACATTCGCACTTGTATCTAAAAACGCTCTATTACACTGTTTCGTTCACAATTACGATATTTGCATAACCTCACAGTTTTTCACCAACTTATTGCAGTACAGAACGCTGTATCTCACTAAATGACATTGTTCTTTAAGGTTTCACGATGCTTGCATGCGCTTTAACGAGAATATCACAATATAGCAGTTTCGCACTTGTAACGGTAGAACACGCAGTATTTGGCTTGTTCATGCCGTTTTGTGTGCTTTCACAACATTTCCCCTACCGCTGTTTAATACTCGCAATAAAACAACACTATCTCGTTAGATGACGTCGTTTTTGGTAGTTTCACGACGCTACCTAGCTTAAACTAACCTAACCTAACCTAACCTTCGCACTTCTGTCGTTAGAAAACGTTTTACTCGCAACTTTACAATGTTTTCTACAAGATTACGACGGTTTCATGCGCTTTCCTATTAGATATCGTAGTTCCCGACTTGTAATGTTGAAAAACACTACATCTAACTAAGTGACATTGTTTAATGCGGTTTTAGCGCGGTTCATATCTTAACCTAACCTAACCTAACCTAACCTAACCCAACCTAACCTAACCTTACTTAACCCGACCTAACCCAACCTAACCTAACCTAACCTAACCAAACCTTACCTAACATAACCTAACCTAACCTAACCTAACCAAACCTAACCTAACCTAACCTAACGTAACCTAACCTAACCTAACGACGTTTGCAAGCGCTTTCACATTAGATATCGCAGTTCCCGACTTGTAATGGTGAAAGACACTGCATCTCACTAAGTGACATTGTTTAATGCGGTTTTACGACGGTTCATATCTTAACCTAACCGAACATTCGCACTTGTATCTAAAAACGCTCTATTACACTGTTTCGTTCACATTTACGATATTTGCGTGACCTCACAGTTTTTCACCAACCTTTTACAGTACAGAACGCTGTCTCTCGCTAAATGACATCATTCTTTAAGGTTTCACGATGCTTGCATGCGCTTTAACGAGAATATCACAACATAGCAGTTTCGCACTTGTAACGGTACAACACGCAGTATTTGGCTTGTTCATGACGTTTTGTGTGCTTTCACAACATTTCACCTATCGCAGTTTCGTACTCGCAATAAAACAACACTATCTCGTTAGATGACGTCGTTTTTGGTGGTTTCACGACGCTACCTAGCTTAAACTAACATAACTCAACCTAACATAACCTTCGGACTTCTATCGTTAGAAAACGTTTTACTCGCTACTTTACATTGCTTTCTACAACATTACGACGGTTTCAAGCGCTTTCACATTCGATATCGCAGTTCCCAACTTGTAAAGGTGAAAAACACTGCATCTCACTAAGTGACATTGTTTAACGCGGTTTTACGACGGTTCATACCTTAACCTAACGTAACCTAACCTAACTTAACCTAACCTTACCTAACCTAACCTAACCTAACCCAACCCAACCCAACCTAACCTAACCTAACCTAAACTAACCTAACCAAACCTAACCTAACCTAACCTAACCTAACCTAACGTAACCTAACCTAACCTAACCTATTCTAACGTAACCTAACCTTACCTGATCTAACCTAACCTAACGTAACCTAACCTAACCTAAAATAACCTAACGTAACCTAACCTAACCTAACCTAACGTAACCTAACCTAACCTAACCAAACCTAACCCAACCCAACCCAACCCAACAACACCCACCCCAACCTAACCTAACCTAACCTAACCTTACATAACCTAACCAAATTATCCTTACCTAACCTAACCTAACCTAACCTAACCTTACTTAACCTACCCTAACCCAACCTAACCTAACCTAACCTAACCAAACCTTACCTAACATAACCTAACCTAACCTAACCTAACCAAACCTAACCTAACCTAACCTAACGTAACCTAACCTAACCTAACCTAACCTAACGACGTTTGCAAGCGCTTTCACATTAGATATCGCAGTTCCCGACTTGTAATGGTGAAAAACACTGCATCTCACTAAGTGACATTGTTTAATGCGGTTTTACGACGGTTCATATCTTAACCTAAGATTCGCACTTGTATTTAAAAACGCTCTATTACACTGTTTCGTTCACAATTACGATATTTGCATGACCTCACAGTTTTTCACCAACTTATTACAGTACAGAACGCTGTCTCTCGCTAAATGACATTGTTCTTTAAGGTTTCACGATGCTTGCATGCGCTTTAACGAGAATATCACAACATAGCAGTTTCGCACTTGTAACGGTACAACACGCAGTATTTGGCTTGTTCATGACGTTTTGTGTGCTTTCACAACATTTCACCTATCGCAGTTTCGTACTCGCAATAAAACAAAACTATCTCGTTAGATGACGTCGTTTTTGGTGGTTTCACGACGCTACCTAGCTTAAACTAACCTAACCTAACCTAACCTTCGCACTTCTATCGTTAGAAAACGTTTTATTCGCTACTTTACAATGTTTTCACCAAGATTACGACGGTTTCATGCGATTTCACATTAGATATCGCAGTTTTTGACTTGTTATGGTGAAAAACACAGCATCTCATTAAGTGACATTGTTTAATGCGGTTCTAGCGCGATTCATATCTTAACCTAACCTAACCTAACCTAATTTAACCTAACCTAACCTTGCCTAACCTAACCTAACCTAACGTAACCTAACTTAACCTAACCTAACCTAACCTAACGACGTTTGCAAGCGCTTTCACATTAGATATCGCAGTTCCCGACATGTAACGGTGAAAAACACTGCATCTCCCTTAGTGACATTGTTTCATGCGGTTTTACGACGGTTCATATCTTAACCGAACCTAACGTTCGCAATTGTATCTAAAAACGCTCTATCACACTGTTTCGTTCACATTTAAGATATTTGCATGACCTCACAGTTTTTCTCCAACTTATTACAGTACAGAACGCTGCATATCGCTAAATGACATCATTCTTTAAGGTTTCACGATGCTTGCATGCGCTTTAACGAGAATATCACAACATAGCAGTTTCGCACTTGTAACGGTACAACACGCAGTATCTGGCTTGTTCATGCCGTTTTGTGTGCTTTCACAACATTTCACCTATTGCAATTTCGTACATGCAATAAAACAACACTATCTCGTTAGATGACGTCTTTTTTGGTGGTCTCACGACGCTACCTAGCTTAAACTAACATAACTCAACCTAATATAACCTTCGCACTTCTATCGTTAGAAAACATTTTACTCGCTACTTTACAATGCTCTCTACAACATCACGACGGTTTCATGCACTTTCACATTAGATATCGCAGTTCCCGACTTGTAATGGTGAAAAAACCTGCATCTCACAAAGTGACACATTTCAATGCGGTTTTACGACGGTTCATATCTTAACCTAACCGAACATTCGCACTTGTATCTAAAAACGCTCTATTACACTGTTTCGTTCACAATTACGATATTTGCATAACCTCACAGTTTTTCACCAACCTATTGCAGTACAGAACGCTGTATCTCGCTAAATGACATTGTTCTTTAAGGTTTCACGATGCTTGCATGCGCTTTAACGAGAATATCACAATATAGCAGTTTCGCACTTGTAACGGTAGCCCACGCAGTATTTGGCTTGTTCATGCCGTTTTGTGTGCTTTCACAACATTTCACCTATCGCAGTTCAATACTCCCAATAAAACAACACTATCTCGTTAGATGACGTCGTTTTTGGTAGTTTCACGACGCTACCTAGCTTAAACTAACCTAACCTAACCTAACCTTCGCACTTCTATCGTTAGAAAACGTTTTACTCGCAACTTTACAATGTTTTCTACAAGATTACGACGGTTTCATGCGCTTTCACATTAGATATCGCAGTTCCCAACTTGTAAAGGTGAAAAACACTGCATCTCACTAAGTGACATTGTTTAACGCGGTTTTACGACGGTTCATACCTTAACCTAACGTAACCTAACCTAACCTAACCTAACCTTACCTAACCTAACCTAACCTAACCTAACCCAACCCACCCCAACCTAACCTAACCTAACCTAAACTAACCTAACCCAACCTAACCTAACCTAACCTAACCCAACCTAACCTAACCCAACCTAACCCAACCCAACCCAACCTAACCTAACCTAAGCTAACCTAACCTAACCTAACCAAACCTAACCTAACCTAACCTAACGTAACCTAACCTAACCTAACCTATTCTAACGTAACCTAACCTAACCTAACATAACCTAACGTAACCTAACCTAACGTAACCTAACGTAACCTAACCTAACCTAACCAAACCTAACCCAACCCAACCCAACCCAACAACACCCACCCAACCTAACCTAACTTAACCTAACCTTACCTAACCTAACCAAATTATCCTTACCTAACCTAACCAAATTATCCTTACCTAACCTAACCTAACCTAACCTAACGTAACCTAACCTAACCTAACGTAACCTAACCTAACCTAACCCAACGTAACCTAACCTACCCTAACCTAACTCAACTCAACCCAACCTAACCTAATCTAACCTAACCTAACCTAACCTAACCAAACCTAACCTAACCTAACCTAACCTAACCTAACCTAACCTAACGACGGTTTCAAGCGCTTTCACATTAGATATCGCAGTTCCCAACTTGTAAAGGTGAAAAACACTGCATCTCACTAAGTGACATTGTTTAACGCGGTTTTACGACGGTTCATACCTTAACCTAACGTAACCTAACCTAACCTTACCTAACCTAACCTAACCTAACCTAACCCAACCCAACCCAACCCAACCTAACCTAACCTAACCTAACCTAAACTACCCTAACCCAACCTAACCTAACCTAACCTAACCTAACCCAACCTAACCCAACCCAACCCAACCTAACCTAACCTAACCTAACCTAAACTAACCTAACCAAACCTAACCTAAGCTAACCTAACCTAACCTAACGTAACCTAACCTAATCTAACCTATTCTAACGTAACCTAACCTTAATTGATCTAACCTAACCTAACGTAACCTAACCTAACCTAACATAACCTAACGTAACCTAACCTAACCTAACATAACCTAACCTAACCTAACCAAACCTAACCCAACCCAACAACACCCACCCCAACGTAACCTAACCTAACCTTACCTAACCTAACCAAATTATCCTTACCTAACCTAACCTAACCTAACGTAACCTAACCTAACCTAACGTAGCCTAACCTAACCTAACCTAACCCAACGTAACCTAACCTAACCTAACCCAACTCAACCCAACCTAACCTAATCTAACCTAACCTAACCTAACCTAACCTAACCAAACCTAACCTAACCTAACCTAACGACGGTTGCAAGCGCTTTCACATTAGATATCGCAGTTCCCGACTTGTAATGGTGAAAAACACTGCATCTCACTAAGTGACATTGTTTAATGCGGTTTTACGACGGTTCATATCTTAACCTAACCGAACATTCGCACTTGTATCTAAAAACGCTCTATTACACTGTTTCGTTCACAATTACGATATTTGCATAACCTCACAGTTTTTCACCAACTTATTGCAGTACAGAACGCTGTATCTCACTAAATGACATTGTTCTTTAAGGTTTCACGATGCTTGCATGCGCTTTAACGAGAATATCACAATATAGCAGTTTCGCACTTGTAACGGTAGAACACGCAGTATTTGGCTTGTTCATGCCGTTTTGTGTGCTTTCACAACATTTCACCTACCGCTGTTTAATACTCGCAATAAAACAACACTATCTCGTTAGATGACGTCGTTTTTGGTAGTTTCACGACGCTACCTAGCTTAAACTAACCTAACCTAACCTAACCTTCGCACTTCTGTCGTTAGAAAACGTTTTACTCGCAACTTTACAATGTTTTCTACAAGATTACGACGGTTTCATGCGCTTTCCTATTAGATATCGTAGTTCCCGACTTGTAATGTTGAAAAACACTACATCTAACTAAGTGACATTGTTTAATGCGGTTTTAGCGCGGTTCATATCTTAACCTAACCTAACCTAACCTAACCCAACCTAACCTAACCTTACTTAACCCGACCTAACCCAACCTAACCTAACCTAACCTAACCAAACCTTACCTAACATAACCTAACCTAACCTAACCTAACCTAACCAAACCTAACCTAACCTAACCTAACGTAACCTAACCTAACCTAACCTAACGACGTTTGCAAGCGCTTTCACATTGGATATCGCAGTTCCCGACTTGTAATGGTGAAAGACACTGCATCTCACTAAGTGACATTGTTTAATGCGGTTTTACGACGGTTCATATCTTAACCTAACCGAACATTCGCACTTGTATCTAAAAACGCTCTATTACACTGTTTCGTTCACAATTACGATATTTGCGTGACCTCACAGTTTTTCACCAACCTTTTACAGTACAGAACGCTGTCTCTCGCTAAATGACATCATTCTTTAAGGTTTCACGACGCTTGCATGCGCTTTAACGAGAATATCACAACATAGCAGTTTCGCACTTGTAACGGTACAACACGCAGTATTTGGCTTGTTCATGACGTTTTGTGTGCTTTCACAACATTTCACCTATCGCAGTTTCGTACTCGCAATAAAACAACACTATCTCGTTAGATGACGTCGTTTTTGGTGGTTTCACGACGCTACCTAGCTTAAACTAACATAACTCAACCTAACATAACCTTCGGACTTCTATCGTTAGAAAACGTTTTACTCGCTACTTTACATTGCTTTCTACAACATTACGATGGTTTCAAGCGCTTTCACATTCGATATCGCAGTTCCCAACTTGTAAAGGTGAAAAACACTGCATCTCACTAAGTGACATTGTTTAACGCGGTTTTACGACGGTTCATACCTTAACCTAACGTAACCTAACCTAACTTAACCTAACGTAACCTAACCTAACCTAACCTATTCTAACGTAACCTAACCTTACCTGATCTAACCTAACCTAACGTAACCTAACCTAACCTAAAATAACCTAACGTAACCTAACCTAACCTAACCTAACGTAACCTAACCTAACCTAACCAAACCTAACCCAACCCAACCCAACCCAACAACACCCACCCCAACCTAACCTAACCTAACCTAACCTTACCTAACCTAACCAAATTATCCTTACCTAACCTAACCTAACCTAACGTAACCTAACCTAACCTAACGTAGCCTAACCTAACCTAACCCAACGTAACCTAACCTAACCTAACCCAACTCAACCCAACCTAACCTAATCTAACCTAACCTAACCTAACCTAACCAAACCTAACCTAACCTAACCTAACCTAACGACGGTTGCAAGCGCTTTCACATTAGATATCGCAGTTCCCGACTTGTAATGGTGAAAAACACTGCATCTCACTAAGTGACATTGTTTAATGCGGTTTTAGCGCGGTTCATATCTTAACCTAACCTAACCTTACCTAATTTAACCTAACCTAACCTTACCTAACCTAACCTAACCTAACGTAACCTAACTTAACCTAACCTAACCTAACCTAACGACGTTTGCAAGCGCTTTCACATTAGATATCGCAGTTCCCGACTTGTAACGGTGAAAAACACTGCATCTCCCTTAGTGACATTGTTTCATGCGGTTTTACGACGGTTCATATCTTAACCGAACCTAACGTTCGCACTTGTATCTAAAAACGCTCTATCACACTGTTTCGTTCACATTTAAGATATTTGCATGACCTCACAGTTTTTCTCCAACTTATTACAGTACAGAACGCTGCATATCGCTAAATGACATCATTCTTTAAGGTTTCACGATGCTTGCATGCGCTTTAACGAGAATATCACAACATAGCAGTTTCGCACTTGTAACGGTACAACACGCAGTATCTGGCTTGTTCATGCCGTTTTGTGTGCTTTCACAACATTTCACCTATTGCAATTTCGTACATGCAATAAAACAACACTATCTCGTTAGATGACGTCTTTTTTGGTGGTCTCACGACGCTACCTAGCTTAAACTAACATAACTCAACCTAATATAACCTTCGCACTTCTATCGTTAGAAAACATTTTACTCGCTACTTTACAATGCTCTCTACAACATTACGACGGTTTCATGCACTTTCACATTAGATATCGCAGTTCCCGACTTGTAATGGTGAAAAAACCTGCATCTCACAAAGTGACACATTTCAATGCGGTTTTACGACGGTTCATATCTTAACCTAACCGAACATTCGCACTTGTATCTAAAAACGCTCTATTACACTGTTTCGTTCACAATTACGATATTTGCATAACCTCACAGTTTTTCACCAACCTATTGCAGTACAGAACGCTGTATCTCGCTAAATGACATTGTTCTTTAAGGTTTCACGATGCTTGTATGCGCTTTAACGAGAATATCACAATATAGCAGTTTCGCACTTGTAACGGTAGCACACGCAGTATTTGGCTTGTTCATGCCGTTTTGTGTGCTTTCACAACATTTCACCTATCGCAGTTTAATACTCCCAATAAAACAACACTATCTCGTTAGATGACGTCGTTTTTGGTAGTTTCACGACGCTACCTAGCTTAAACTAACCTAACCTAACCTAACCTTCGCACTTCTATCGTTAGAAAACGTTTTACTCGCAACTTTACAATGTTTTCTACAAGATTACGACGGTTTCATGCGCTTTCACATTAGATATCGCAGTTCCCAACTTGTAAAGGTGAAAAACACTGCATCTCACTAAGTGACATTGTTTAACGCGGTTTTACGACGGTTCATACTTTAACCTAACGTAACCTAACCTAACCTAACCTAACCTTACCTAACCTAACCTAACCTAACCCAACCCACCCCAACCTAACCTAACCTAACCTAACCCAACCTAACCTAACCTAACCTAACCTAACCTAACCCAACCTAACCCAACCCAACCCAACCTAACCTAACCTAAGCTAACCTAACCTAACCTAACCAAACCTAACCTAACCTAACGTAACCTAACGTAAGCTAACCTAACCTATTCTAACGTAACCTAACCTAACCTAACATAACCTAACGTAACCTAACCTAACGTAACCTAACGTAACCTAACCTAACCTAACCAAACCTAACCCAACCCAACCCAACCCAACAACACCCACCCAACCTAACCTAACCTAACCTAACCTTACCTAACCTAACCAAATTATCCTTACCTAACCTAACCAAATTATCCTTACCTAACCTAACCTAACCTAACCTAACGTAACCTAACCTAACCTAACGTAACCTAACCTAACCTAACCCAACGTAACCTAACCTACCCTAACCTAACTCAACTCAACCCAACCTAACCTAATCTAACCTAACCTAACCTAACCTAACCAAACCTAACCTAACCTAACCTAACCTAACCTAACGACGGTTTCAAGCGCTTTCACATTAGATATCGCAGTTCCCAACTTGTAAAGGTGACAAACACTGCATCTCACTAAGTGACATTGTTTAACGCGGTTTTACGACGGTTCATACCTTAACCTAACGTAACCTAACCTAACCTTACCTAACCTAACCTAACCTAACCCAACCCAACCCAACCTAACCTAACCTAACCTAACCTAAACTACCCTAACCCAACCTAACCTAACCTAACCTAACCTAACCCAACCTAACCCAACCCAACCCAACCTAACCTAACCTAACCTAAACTAACCTAACCAAACCTAACCTAAGCTAACCTAACCTAACCTAACGTAACCTAACCTAATCTAACCTATTCTAACGTAACCTAACCTTAATTGATCTAACCTAACCTAACGTAACCTAACCTAACCTAACATAACCTAACGTAACCTAACCTAACATAACCTAACCTAACATAACCTAACCTAACCTAACCAAACCTAACCCAACCCAACAACACCCACCCCAACGTAACCTAACCTAACCTTACCTAACCTAACCAAATTATCCTTACCTAACCTAACCTAACCTAACGTAACCTAACCTAACGTAGCCTAACCTAACCTAACCTAACCTAACCCAACGTAACCTAACCTAACCTAACCCAACTCAACCCAACCTAACCTAATCTAACCTAACCTAACCTAACCTAACCAAACCTAACCTAACCTAACCTAACGACGGTTGCAAGCGCTTTCACATTAGATATCGCAGTTCCCGACTTGTACTGGTGAAAAACACTGCATCTCACTAAGTGACATTGTTTAATGCGGTTTTACGATGGTTCATATCTTAACCTAACCGAACATTCGCACTTGTATCTAAAAACGCTCTATTACACTGTTTCGTTCACAATTATGATATTTGCATAACCTCACAGTTTTTCACCAACTTATTGCAGTACAGAACGCTGTATCTCACTAAATGACATTGTTCTTTAAGGTTTCACGATGCTTGCATGCGCTTTAACGAGAATATCACAATATAGCAGTTTCGCACTTGTAACGGTAGAACACGCAGTATTTGGCTTGTTCATGCCGTTTTGTGTGCTTTCACAACATTTCACCTACCGCTGTTTAATACTCGCAATAAAACAACACTATCTCGTTAGATGACGTCGTTTTTGGTAGTTTCACGACGCTACCTAGCTTAAACTAACCTAACCTAACCTAACCTTCGCACTTCTGTCGTTAGAAAACGTTTTACTCGCAACTTTACAATGTTTTCTACAAGATTACGACGGTTTCATGCGCTTTCCTATTAGATATCGTAGTTCCCGACTTGTAATGTTGAAAAACACTACATCTAACTAAGTGACATTGTTTAATGCGGTTTTAGCGCGGTTCATATCTTAACCTAACCTAACCTAACCTAACCTAACCCAACCTAACCTAACCTTACTTAACCCGACCTAACCCAACCTAACCTAACCAAACCTAACCAAACCTTACCTAACATAACCTAACCTAACCTAACCTAACCTAACCAAACCTAACCTAACCTAACCTAACCTAACGTAACCTAACCTAACCTAACCTAACGACGTTTGCAAGCGCTTTCACATTAGATATCGCAGTTCCCGACTTGTAATGGTGAAAGACACTGCATCTCACTAAGTGACATTGTTTAATGCGGTTTTACGACGGTTCATATCTTAACCTAACCGAACATTCGCACTTGTATCTAAAAACGCTCTATTACACTGTTTCGTTCACATTTACGATATTTGCGTGACCTCACAGTTTTTCACCAACCTTTTACAGTACAGAACGCTGTCTCTCGCTAAATGACATCATTCTTTAAGGTTTCACGATGCTTGCATGCGCTTTAACGAGAATATCACAACATAGCAGTTTCGCACTTGTAACGGTACAACACGCAGTATTTGGCTTGTTCATGACGTTTTGTGTGCTTTCACAACATTTCACCTATCGCAGTTTCGTACTCGCAATAAAACAACACTATCTCGTTAGATGACGTCGTTTTTGGTGGTTTCACGACGCTACCTAGCTTAAACTAACATAACTCAACCTAACATAACCTTCGGACTTCTATCGTTAGAAAACGTTTTACTCGCTACTTTACATTGCTTTCTACAACATTACGACGGTTTCAAGCGCTTTCACATTCGATATCGCAGTTCCCAACTTGTAAAGGTGAAAAACACTGCATCTCACTAAGTGACATTGTTTAACGCAGTTTTACGACGGTTCATACCTTAACCTAACGTAACCTAACCTAACTTAACCTAACCTTACCTAACCTAACCTAACCTAACCCAACCCAACCCAACCTAACCTAACCTAACCTAAACTAACCTAACCAAACCTAACCTAACCTAACCTAACCTAACCTAACGTAACCTAACCTATTCTAACGTAACCTAACCTTACCTGATCTAACCTAACCTAACGTAACCTAACCTAACCTAAAATAACCTAACGTAACCTAACCTAACCTAACCTAACGTAACCTAACCTAACCTAACCAAACCTAACCCAACCCAACCTAACCCAACAACACCCACCCCAACCTAACCTAACCTAACCTAACCTTACCTAACCTAACCAAATTATCCTTACCTAACCTAACCTAACCTAACCTAACCTTACTTAACCTACCCTAACCCAACCTAACCTAACCTAACCTAACCAAACCTTACCTAACATAACCTAACCTAACCTAACCTAACCAAACCTAACCTAACCTAACCTAACGTAACCTAACCTAACCTAACCTAACCTAACGACGTTTGCAAGCGCTTTCACATTAGATATCGCAGTTCCCGACTTGTAATGGTGAAAAACACTGCATCTCACTAAGTGACATTGTTTAATGCGGTTTTACGACGGTTCATATCTTAACCTAACTTAAGATTCGCACTTGTATTGAAAAACGCTCTATTACACTGTTTCGTTCACAATTACGATATTTGCATGACCTCACAGTTTTTCACCAACTTATTACAGTACAGAACGCTGTCTCTCGCTAAATGACATTGTTCTTTAAGGTTTCACGATGCTTGCATGCGCTTTAACGAGAATATCACAACATAGCAGTTTCGCACTTGTAACGGTACAACACGCAGTATTTGGCTTGTTCATGACGTTTTGTGTGCTTTCACAACATTTCACCTATCGCAGTTTCGTACTCGCAATAAAACAACACTATCTCGTTAGATGACGTCGTTTTTGGTGGTTTCACGACGCTACCTAGCTTAAACTAACCTAACCTAACCTAACCTTCGCACTTCTATCGTTAGAAAACGTTTTATTCGCTACTTTACAATGTTTTCACCAAGATTACGACGGTTTCATGCGCTTTCACATTAGATATCGCAGTTTTTGACTTGTTATGGTGAAAAACACAGCATCTCATTAAGTGACATTGTTTAATGCGGTTTTAGCGCGGTTCATATCTTAACCTAACCTAACCTAACCTAATTTAACCTAACCTAACCTTACCTAACCTAACCTAACCTAACGTAACCTAACTTAACCTAACTTAACCTAACCTAACCTAACCTAACGACGTTTGCAAGCGCTTTCACATTAGATATCGCAGTTCCCGACTTGTAACGGTGAAAAACACTGCATCTCCCTTAGTGACATTGTTTCATGCGGTTTTACGACGGTTCATATCTTAACCGAACCTAACGTTCGCACTTGTATCTAAAAACGCTCTATCACACTGTTTCGTTCACATTTAAGATATTTGCATGACCTCACAGTTTTTCTCCAACTTATTACAGTACAGAACGCTGTATATCGCTAAATGACATCATTCTTTAAGGTTTCACGATGCTTGCATGCGCTTTAACGAGAATATCACAACATAGCAGTTTCGCACTTGTAACGGTACAACACGCAGTATCTGGCTTGTTCATGCCGTTTTGTGTGCTTTCACAACATTTCACCTATTGCAATTTCGTACATGCAATAAAACAACACTATCTCGTTAGATGACGTCGTTTTTGGTGGTTTCACGACGCTACCTAGCTTAAACTAACCTAACCTAACCTAACCTTCGCACTTCTATCGTTAGAAAACGTTTTATTCGCTACTTTACAATGTTTTCACCAAGATTACGACGGTTTCATGCGCTTTCACATTAGATATCGCAGTTTTTGACTTGTTATGGTGAAAAACACAGCATCTCATTAAGTGACATTGTTTAATGCGGTTTTAGCGCGGTTCATATCTTAACCTAACCTAACCTAACCTAATTTAACCTAACCTAACCTTACCTAACCTAACCTAACCTAACGTAACGTAACCTAACCTAACCTAACGACGTTTGCAAGCGCTTTCACATTAGATATCGCAGTTCCCGACTTGTAACGGTGAAAAACACTGCATCTCCCTTAGTGACATTGTTTCATGCGGTTTTACGACGGTTCATATCTTAACCGAACCTAACGTTCGCACTTGTATCTAAAAACGCTCTATCACACTGTTTCGTTCACATTTAAGATATTTGCATGACCTCACAGTTTTTCTCCAACTTATTACAGTACAGAACGCTGTATATCGCTAAATGACATCATTCTTTAAGGTTTCACGATGCTTGCATGCGCTTTAACGAGAATATCACAACATAGCAGTTTCGTACTTGTAACGGTACAACACGCAGTATCTGGCTTGTTCATGCCGTTTTGTGTGCTTTCACAACATTTCACCTATTGCAATTTCGTACATGCAATAAAACAACACTATCTCGTTAGATGACGTCTTTTTTGGTGGTCTCACGACGCTACATAGCTTAAACTAACATAACTCAACCTAATATAACCTTCGCACTTCTATTGTTAGAAAACATTTTACTCGCTACTTTACAATGCTCTCTACAACATTACGACGGTTTCATGCACTTTCACATTAGATATCGCAGTTCCCGACTTGTAATGGTGAAAAAACCTGCATCTCACAAAGTGACACATTTCAATGCGGTTTTACGACGGTTCATATCTTAACCTAACCGAACATTCGCACTTGTATCTAAAAACGCTCTATTACACTGTTTCGTTCACAATTACGATATTTGCATAACCTCACAGTTTTTCACCAACCTATTGCAGTACAGAACGCTGTATCTCGCTAAATGACATTGTTCTTTAAGGTTTCACGATGCTTGCATGCGCTTTAACGAGAATATCACAATATAGCAGTTTCGCACTTGTAACGGTAGAACACGCAGTATTTGGCTTGTTCATGCCGTTTTGTGTGCTTTCACAACATTTCACCTATCGCAGTTTAATACTCCCAATAAAACAACACTATCTCGTTAGATGACGTCGTTTTTGGTAGTTTCACGACGCTACCTAGCTTAAACTAACCTAACCTAACCTAACCTTCGCACTTCTATCGTTAGAAAACGTTTTACTCGCAACTTTACAATGTTTTCTACAAGATTACGACGGTTTCATGCGCTTTCACATTAGATATCGCAGTTCCCAACTTGTAAAGGTGAAAAACACTGCATCTCACTAAGTGACATTGTTTAACGCGGTTTTACGACGGTTCATACCTTAACCTAACGTAACCTAACCTAACCTAACCTAACCTTACCTAACCTAACCTAACCCAACCCACCCCAACCTAACCTAACCTAACCTAAACTAACCTAACCCAACCTAACCTAACCTAACCTAACCCAACCTAACCCAACCTAACCCAGCCCAACCAAACCTAACCTAACCTAAGCTAACCTAACCTAACCTAACCAAACCTAACCTAACCTAACCTAACGTAACCTAACCTAACCTAACCTATTCTAACGTAACCTAACCTAACCTAACATAACCCAACCTAACCTAACCTAACCCAACCTAACCCAACCCAACCCAACCTAACCTAACCTAAGCTAACCTAACCTAACCTAACCAAACCTAACCTAACCTAACCTAACCTAACGTAACCTAACCTAACCTAACCTATTCTAACGTAACCTAACCTTACCTGATCTAACCTAACCTAACGTAACCTAACGTAACCTAACCTAACCTAACCTAACCTAACGTAACCTAACCTAACCTAACCAAACCTAACCCAACCCAACCCAACAACACCCACCCCAACCTAACCTAACCTAACCTAACCTTACCTAATCTAATCAAATTATCCTTACCTAACCTAACCAAATTATCCTTACCTAACCTAACCTATCCTAACCTAACCTAACGTAACCTAACCTAACCTAACCTAACCCAACGTAACCTAACCTATCCGAACCTATCTCAACTCAACCCAACCTAAACTAATCTAACCCAACCCACCCCAACCTAACCTAACCTAACCTAACCTAAACTAACCTAACCCAACCTAACCTAACCTAACCTAACCTAACCCAACCTAACCCAACCCAACCCAACCTAACCTAACCTAACCTAACCTAAACTAACCTAACCAAACCTAACCTAAGCTAACCTAACCTAACGTAACCTAACCTAATCTAACCTATTCTAACGTAACCTAACCTTACCTGATCTAACCTAACCTAACGTAACCTAACCTAACCTAACATAACCTAACGTAACCTAACCTAACCTAACCTAACCTAACATAACCTAACCTAACCTAACCAAACCTAACCCAACCCAACCCAACCCAACAACACCCACCCCAACGTAACCTAACCTAACCTTACCTAACCTAACCAAATTATCCTTACCTAACCTAACCTAACCTAACGTAACCTAACCTAACCTAACGTAGCCTAACCTAACCTAACCTAACCTAACCCAACGTAACCTAACCTAACCTAACCCAACTCAACCCAACCTAACCTAATCTAACCTAACCTAACCTAACCTAACCTAACCAAACCTAACCTAACCTAACCTAACCTAACGACGGCTGCAAGCGCTTTCACATTAGATATCGCAGTTCCCGACTTGTAATGGTGAAAAACACTGCATCTCACTAAGTGACATTGTTTAATGCAGTTTTACGACGGTTCATATCTTAACCTAACCGAACATTCGCACTTGTATCTAAAAACGCTCTATTACACTGTTTCGTTCACAATTACGATATTTGCATAACCTCACAGTTTTTCACCAACTTATTGCAGTACAGAACGCTGTATCTCACTAAATGACATTGTTCTTTAAGGTTTCACGATGCTTGCATGCGCTTTAACGAGAATATCACAATATAGCAGTTTCGCACTTGTAACGGTAGAACACGCAGTATTTGGCTTGTTCATGCCGTTTTGTGTGCTTTCACAACATTTCACCTACCGCTGTTTAATACTCGCAATAAAACAACACTATCTCGTTAGATGACGTCGTTTTTGGTAGTTTCACGACGCTACCTAGCTTAAACTAACCTAACCTAACCTAACCTTCGCACTTCTGTCGTTAGAAAACGTTTTACTCGCAACTTTACAATGTTTTCTACAAGATTACGACGGTTTCATGCGCTTTCCAATTAGATATCGTAGTTCCCGACTTGTAATGTTGAAAAACACTACATCTAACTAAGTGACATTGTTTAATGCGGTTTTAGCGCGGTTCATATCTTAACCTAACCTAACCTAACCTAACCTAACCCAACCTAACCTAACCTTACTTAACCCGACCTAACCCAACCTAACCTAACCTAACCTAACCAAACCTTACCTAACATAACCTAACCTAACCTAACCTAACCAAACCTAACCTAACCTAACCTAAGCTAACGTAACCTAACCTAACCTAACCTAACGACGTTTGCAAGCGCTTTCACATTAGATATCGCAGTTCCCGACTTGTAATGGTGAAAGACACTGCATCTCACTAAGTGACATTGTTTAATGCGGTTTTACGACGGTTCATATCTTAACCTAACCGAACATTCGCACTTGTATCTAAAAACGCTCTATTACACTGTTTCGTTCACATTTACGATATTTGCGTGACCTCACAGTTTTTCACCAACCTTTTACAGTACAGAACGCTGTCTCTCGCTAAATGACATCATTCTTTAAGGTTTCACGATGCTTGCATGCGCTTTAACGAGAATATCACAACATAGCAGTTTCGCACTTGTAACGGTACAACACGCAGTATTTGGCTTGTTCATGACGTTTTGTGTGCTTTCACAACATTTCACCTATCGCAGTTTCGTACTCGCAATAAAACAACACCATCTCGTTAGATGACGTCGTTTTTGGTGGTTTCACGACGCTACCTAGCTTAAACTAACATAACTCAACCTAACATAACCTTCGGACTTCTATCGTTAGAAAACGCTTTACTCGCTACTTTACATTGCTTTCTACAACATTACGACGGTTTCAAGCGCTTTCACATTCGATATCGCAGTTCCCAACTTGTAAAGGTGAAAAACACTGCATCTCACTAAGTGACATTGTTTAACGCGGTTTTACGACGGTTCATACCTTAACCTAACGTAACCTAACCTAACTTAACCTAACCTTACCTAACCTAACCTAACCTAACCCAACCCAACCCAACCTAACCTAACCTAACGTAAACTAAACTAACCAAACCTAACCTAACCTAACCTAACCTAACCTAACGTAACCTAACCTATTCTAACGTAACCTAACCTTACCTGATCTAACCTAACCTAACGTAACCTAACCTAACCTAAAATAACCTAACGTAACCTAACCTAACCTAACCTAACGTAACCTAACCTAACCTAACCAAACCTAACCCAACCCAACCCAACCCAACAACACCCACCCCAACCTAACCTAACCTAACCTAACCTTACCTAACCTAACCAAATTATCCTTACCTAACCTAACCTAACCTAACCTAACCTTACTTAACCTACCCTAACCCAACCTAACCTAACCTAACCTAACCAAACCTTACCTAACATAACCTAACCTAACCTAACCTAACCTAACCTAACCTAACCAAACCTAACCTAACCTAACCTAACGTAACCTAACCTAACCTAACCTAACCTAACGACGTTTGCAAGCGCTTTCACATTAGATATCGCAGTTCCCGACTTGTAATGGTGAAAAACACTGCATCTCACTAAGTGACATTGTTTAATGCGGTTTTACGACGGTTCATATCTTAACCTAACTTAAGATTCGCACTTGTATTGAAAAACGCTCTATTACACTGTTTCGTTCACAATTACGATATTTGCATGACCTCTCAGTTTTTCACCAACTTATTACAGTACAGAACGCTGTCTCTCGCTAAATGACATTGTTCTTTAAGGTTTCACGATGCTTGCATGCGCTTTAACGAGAATATCACAACATAGCAGTTTCGCACTTGTAACGGTACAACACGCAGTATTTGGCTTGTTCATGACGTTTTGTGTGCTTTCACAACATTTCACCTATCGCAGTTTCGTACTCGCAATAAAACAACACTATCTCGTTAGATGACGTCGTTTTTGGTGGTTTCACGACGCTACCTAGCTTAAACTAACCTAACCTAACCTAACCTTCGCACTTCTATCGCTAGAAAACGTTTTATTCGCTACTTTACAATGTTTTCACCAAGATTACGACGGTTTCATGCGCTTTCACATTAGATATCGCAGTTTTTGACTTGTTATGGTGAAAAACACAGCATCTCATTAAGTGACATTGTTTAATGCGGTTTTAGCGCGGTTCATATCTTAACCTAACCTAACCTAACCTAATTTAACCTAACCTAACCTTACCTAACCTAACCTAACCTAACGTAACCTAACTTAACCTAACCTAACCTAACCTAACGACGTTTGCAAGCGCTTTCACATTAGATATCGCAGTTCCCGACTTGTAACGGTGAAAAACACTGCATCTCCCTTAGTGACATTGTATCATGCGGTTTTACGACGGTTCATATCTTAACCGAACCTAACGTTCGCACTTGTATCTAAAAACGCTCTATCACACTGTTTCGTTCACATTTAAGATATTTGCATGATCTCACAGTTTTTCTCCAACTTATTACAGTACAGAACGCTGTATATCGCTAAATGACATCATTCTTTAAGGTTTCACGATGCTTGCATGCGCTTTAACGAGAATATCACAACATAGCAGTTTCGCACTTGTAACGGTACAACACGCAGTATCTGGCTTGTTCATGCCGTTTTGTGTGCTTTCACAACATTTCACCTATCGCAGTTTCGTACTCGCAATAAAACAACACTATCTCGTTAGATGACGTCGTTTTTGGTGGTTTCACGACGCTACCTAGCTTAAACTAACATAACTCAACCTAACATAACCTTCGGACTTCTATCGTTAGAAAACGTTTTACTCGCTACTTTACATTGCTTTCTACAACATTACGACGGTTTCAAGCGCTTTCACATTCGATATCGCAGTTCCCAACTTGTAAAGGTGAAAAACACTGCATCTCACTAAGTGACATTGTTTAACGCGGTTTTACGACGGTTCATACCTTAACCTAACGTAACCTAACCTAACTTAACCTAACCTTACCTAACCTAACCTAACCTAACCCAACCCAACCCAACCTAACCTAACCTAACCTAAACTAACCTAACCAAACCTAACCTAACCTAACCTAACCTAACGTAACCTAACCTATTCTAACGTAACCTAACCTTACCTGATCTAACCTAACCTAACGTAACCTAACCTAACCTAAAAAAGCCTAACGTAACCTAACCTAACCTAACCTAACGTAACCTAACCTAACCTAACCAAACCTAACCCAACCCAACCCAACCCAACAACACCCACCCCAGCCTAACCTAACCTAACCTAACCTTACCTAACCTAACCAAATTATCCTTACCTAACCTAACCTAACCTAACCTTACTTAACCTACCCTAACCCAACCTAACCTAACCTAACCTAACCAAACCTTACCTAACATAACCTAACCTAACCTAACCTAACCAAACCTAACCTAACCTAACCTAACGTAACCTAACCTAACCTAACCTAACCTAACGACGTTTGCAAGCGCTTTCACATTAGATATCGCAGTTCCCGACTTGTAATGGTGAAAAACACTGCATCTCACTAAGTGACATTGTTTAATGCGGTTTTACGACGGTTCATATCTTAACCTAACTTAAGATTCGCACTTGTATTGAAAAACGCTCTATTACACTGTTTCGTTCACAATTACGATATTTGCATGACCTCACAGTTTTTCACCAACTTATTACAGTACAGAACGCTGTCTCTCGCTAAATGACATTGTTCTTTAAGGTTTCACGACGCTTGCATGCGCTTTAACGAGAATATCACAACATAGCAGTTTCGCACTTGTAACGGTACAACACGGAGTATTTGGCTTGTTCATGACGTTTTGTGTGCTTTCACAACATTTCACCTATCGCAGTTTCGTACTCGCAATAAAACAACACTATCTCGTTAGATGACGTCGTTTTTGGTGGTTTCACGACGCTACCTAGCTTAAACTAACCTAACCTAACCTAACTTTCGCACTTCTATCGTTAGAAAACGTTTTATTCGCTACTTTACAATGTTTTCACCAAGATTACGACGGTTTCATGCGCTTTCACATTAGATATCGCAGTTTTTGACTTGTTATGGTGAAAAACACAGCATCTCATTAAGTGACATTGTTTAATGCGGTTTTAGCGCGGTTCATATCTTAACCTAACCTAACCTAACCTAATTTAACCTAACCTAACCTTACCTAACCTAACCTAACCTAACGTAACCTAACTTAACCTAACCTAACCTAACCTAACGACGTTTGCAAGCGCTTTCACATTAGATATCGCAGTTCCCGACTTGTAACGGTGAAAAACACTGCATCTCCCTTAGTGACATTGTTTCATGCGGTTTTACGACGGTTCATATCTTAACCGAACCTAACGTTCGCACTTGTACCTAAAAACGCTCTATCACACTGTTTCGTTCACATTTAAGATATTTGCATGACCTCACAGTTTTTCTCCAACTTATTACAGTACAGAACGCTGTATATCGCTAAATGACATCATTCTTTAAGGTTTCACGATGCTTGCATGCGCTTTAACGAGAATATCACAACATAGCAGTTTCGCACTTGTAACGGTACAACACGCAGTATCTGGCTTGTTCATGCCGTTTTGTGTGCTTTCACAACATTTCACCTATTGCAATTTCGTACATGCAATAAAACAACACTATCTCGTTAGATGACGTCGTTTTTGGTGGTTTCACGACGCTACCTAGCTTAAACTAACCTAACCTAACCTAACCTTCGCACTTCTATCGTTAGAAAACGTTTTATTCGCTACTTTACAATGTTTTCACCAAGATTACGACGGTTTCATGCGCTTTCACATTAGATATCGCAGTTTTTGACTTGTTATGGTGAAAAACACAGCATCTCATTAAGTGACATTGTTTAATGCGGTTTTAGCGCGGTTCATATCTTAACCTAACCTAACCTAACCTAATTTAACCTAACCTAACCTTACCTAACCTAACGTAACCTAACCTAACCTAACCTAACGACGTTTGCAAGCGCTTTCACATTAGATATCGCAGTTCCCGACTTGTAACGGTGAAAAACACTGCATCTCCCTTAGTGACATTGTTTCATGCGGTTTTACGACGGTTCATATCTTAACCGAACCTAACGTTCGCACTTGTATCTAAAAACGCTCTATCACACTGTTTCGTTCACATTTAAGATATTTGCATGACCTCACAGTTTTTCTCCAACTTATTACAGTACAGAACGCTGTATATCGCTAAATGACATCATTCTTTAAGGTTTCACGATGCTTGCATGCGCTTTAACGAGAATATCACAACATAGCAGTTTCGCACTTGTAACGGTACAACACGCAGTATCTGGCTTGTTCATGCCGTTTTGTGTGCTTTCACAACATTTCACCTATTGCAATTTCGTACATGCAATAAAACAACACTATCTCGTTAGATGACGTCTTTTTTGGTGGTCTCACGACGCTACCTAGCTTAAACTAACATAACTCAACCTAATATAACCTTCGCACTTCTATTGTTAGAAAACATTTTACTCGCTACTTTACAATGCTCTCTACAACATTACGACGGTTTCATGCACTTTCACATTAGATATCGCAGTTCCCGACTTGTAATGGTGAAAAAACCTGCATCTCACAAAGTGACACATTTCAATGCGGTTTTACGACGGTTCATATCTTAACCTAACCGAACATTCGCACTTGTATCTAAAAACGCTCTATTACACTGTTTCGTTCACAATTACGATATTTGCATAACCTCACAGTTTTTCACCAACCTATTGCAGTACAGGACGCTGTATCTCGCTAAATGACATTGTTCTTTAAGGTTTCACGATGCTTGCATGCGCTTTAACGAGAATATCACAATATAGCAGTTTCGCACTTGTAACGGTAGCACACGCAGTATTTGGCTTGTTCATGCCGTTTTGTGTGCTTTCACAACATTTCACCTATCGCAGTATAATACTCCCAATAAAACAACACTATCTCGTTAGATGACGTCGTTTTTGGTAGTTTCACGACGCTCCCTAGCTTAAACTAACCTAACCTAACCTAACCTTCGCACTTCTATCGTTAGAAAACGTTTTACTCGCAACTTTACAATGTTTTCTACAAGATTACGACGGTTTCATGCGCTTTCACATTAGATATCGCAGTTCCCAACTTGTAAAGGTGAAAAACACTGCATCTCACTAAGTGACATTGTTTAACGCGGTTTTACGACGGTTCATACCTTAACCTAACGTAACCTAACCTAACCTAACCTAACCTTACCTAACCTAACCTAACCCAACCCACCCCAACCTAACCTAACCTAACCTAACCTAAACTAACCTAACCCAACCTAACCTAACCTAACCTAACCCAACCTAACCCAACCTAACCCAACCCAACCCAACCTAACCTAACCTAAGCTAACCTAACCTAACCTAACCAAACCTAACCTAACCTAACCTAACGTAACCTAACCTAACCTAACCTATTCTAACGTAACCTAACCTAACCTAACATAACCCAACCTAACCTAACCTAACCCAACCTAACCCAACCCAACCCAACCTAACCTAACCTAAGCTAACCTAACCTAACCTAACCAAACCTAACCTAACCTAACCTAACCTAACGTAACCTAACCTAACCTAACCTATTCTAACGTAACCTAACCTTACCTGATCTAACCTAACCTAACGTAACCTAACCTAACCTAACCTAACCTAACGTAACCTAACCTAACCTAACCAAATCTAACCCAACCCAACCCAACAACACCCACCCCAACCTAACCTAACCTAACCTAACCTAAACTAACCTAACCCAACCTAACCTAACCTAACCTAACCCAACCTAACCCAACCCAACCCAACCTAACCTAACCTAACCTAAACTAACCTAACCAAACCTAACCTAAGCTAACCTAACCTAACGTAACCTAACCTAATCTAACCTATTCTAACGTAACCTTACCTGATCTAACCTAACCTAACGTAACCTAACCTAACCTAACATAACCTAACGTAACCTAACCTAACCTAACCTAACATAACCTAACCTAACCTAACCAAACCTAACCTAACCCAACCCAACCCAACCCAACAACACCCACCCCAACGTAACCTAACCTAACCTTACCTAACCTAACCAAATTATCCTTACCTAACCTAACCTAACCTAACGTAACCTAACCTAACCTAACGTAGCCTAACCTAACCTAACCTAACCTAACCCAACGTAACCTAACCTAACCTAACCCAACTCAACCCAACCTAACCTAATCTAACCTAACCTAACCTAACCTAACCTAACCAAACCTAACCTAACCTAACCTAACCTAACCTAACGACGGCTGCAAGCGCTTTCACATTAGATATCGCAGTTCCCGACTTGTAATGGTGAAAAACACTGCATCTCACTAAGTGACTTTGTTTAATGCGGTTTTACGACGGTTCATATCTTAACCTAACCGAACATTCGCACTTGTATCTAAAAACGCTCTATTACACTGTTTCGTTCACAATTACGATATTTGCATAACCTCACAGTTTTTCACCAACTTATTGCAGTACAGAACGCTGTATCTCACTAAATGACATTGTTCTTTAAGGTTTCACGATGCTTGCATGCGCTTTAACGAGAATATCACAATATAGCAGTTTCGCACTTGTAACGGTAGAACACGCAGTATTTGGCTTGTTCATGCCGTTTTGTGTGCTTTCACAACATTTCACCTACCGCTGTTTAATACTCGCAATAAAACAACACTATCTCGTTAGATGACGTCGTTTTTGGTAGTTTCACGACGCTACCTAGCTTAAACTAACCTAACCTAACCTAACCTTCGCACTTCTGTCGTTAGAAAACGTTTTACTCGCAACTTTACAATGTTTTCTACAAGATTACGACGGTTTCATGCGCTTTCCTATTAGATATCGTAGTTCCCGACTTGTAATGTTGAAAAACACTACATCTAACTAAGTGACATTGTTTAATGCGGTTTTAGCGCGGTTCATATCTTAACCTAACCTAACCTAACCTAACCCAACCTAACCTAACCTTGCTTAACCCGACCTAACCCAACCTAACCTAACCTAACCTAACCAAACCTTACCTAACATAACCTAACCTAACCTAACCTAACCAAACCTAACCTAACCTAACCTAACCTAACGTAACCTAACCTAACCTAACCTAACGACGTTTGCAAGCGCTTTCACATTAGATATCGCAGTTCCCGACTTGTAATGGTGAAAGACACTGCATCTCACTAAGTGACATTGTTTAATGCGGTTTTACGACGGTTCATATCTTAACCTAACCGAACATTCGCACTTGTATCTAAAAACGCTCTATTACACTGTTTCGTTCACATTTACGATATTTGCGTGACCTCACAGTTTTTCACCAACCTTTTACAGTACAGAACGCTGTCTCTCGCTAAATGACATCATTCTTTAAGGTTTCACGATGCTTGCATGCGCTTTAACGAGAATATCACAACATAGCAGTTTCGCACTTGTAACGGTACAACACGCAGTATTTGGCTTGTTCATGACGTTTTGTGTGCTTTCACAACATTTCACCTATCGCAGTTTCGTACTCGCAATAAAACAACACTATCTCGTTAGATGACGTCGTTTTTGGTGGTTTCACGACGCTACCTAGCTTAAACTAACATAACTCAACCTAACATAACCTTCGGACTTCTATCGTTAGAAAACGTTTTACTCGCTACTTTACATTGCTTTCTACAACATTACGACGGTTTCAAGCGCTTTCACATTCGATATCGCAGTTCCCAACTTGTAAAGGTGAAAAACACTGCATCTCACTAAGTGACATTGTTTAACGCGGTTTTACGACGGTTCATACCTTAACCTAACGTAACCTAACCTAACTTAACCTAACCTTACCTAACCTAACCTAACCTAACCCAACCCAACCCAACCTAACCTAACCTAACCTAAACTAACCTAACCAAACCTAACCTAACCTAACCTAACCTAACGTAACCTAACCTATTCTAACGTAACCTAACCTTACCTGATCTAACCTAACCTAACGTAACCTAACCTAACCTAAAATAACCTAACGTACCTAACCTAACCTAACCTAACGTAACCTAACCTAACCTAACCAAACCTAACCCAACCCAACCCAACCCAACAACACCCACCCCAACCTAACCTAACCTAACCTAACCTTACCTAACCTAACCAAATTATCCTTACCTAACCTAACCTAACCTAACCTAACCTAACCTTACTTAACCTACCCTAACCCAACCTAACCTAACCTAACCTAACCAAACCTTACCTAACATAACCTAACCTAACCTAACCTAACCAAACCTAACCTAACCTAACCTAACGTAACCTAACCTAACCTAACCTAACCTAACGACGTTTGCAAGCGCTTTCACATTAGATATCGCAGTTCCCGACTTGTAATGGTGAAAAACACTGCATCTCACTAAGTGACATTGTTTAATGCGGTTTTACGACGGTTCATATCTTAACCTAACTTAAGATTCGCACTTGTATTGAAAAACGCTCTATTACACTGTTTCGTTCACAATTACGATATTTGCATGACCTCACAGTTTTTCACCAACTTATTACAGTACAGAACGCTGTCTCTCGCTAAATGACATTGTTCTTTAAGGTTTCACGATGCTTGCATGCGCTTTAACGAGAATATCACAACATAGCAGTTTCGCACTTGTAACGGTACAACACGCAGTATTTGGCTTGTTCATGACGTTTTGTGTGCTTTCACAACATTTCACCTATCGCAGTTTCGTACTCGCAATAAAACAACACTATCTCGTTAGATGACGTCGTTTTTGGTGGTTTCACGACGCTACCTAGCTTAAACTAACCTAACCTAACCTAACCTTCGCACTTCTATCGTTAGAAAACGTTTTATTCGCTACTTTACAATGTTTTCACCAAGATTACGACGGTTTCATGCGCTTTCACATTAGATATCGCAGTTTTTGACTTGTTATGGTGAAAAACACAGCATCTCATTAAGTGACATTGTTTAATGCGGTTTTTGCGCGGTTCATATCTTAACCTAACCTAACCTAACCTAATTTAACCTAACCTAACCTTACCTAACTTAACCTAACCTAACGTAACCTAACTTAACCTAACCTAACCTAACCTAACCTAACGACGTTTGCAAGCGCTTTCACATTAGATATCGCAGTTCCCGACTTGTAACGGTGAAAAACACTGCATCTCCCTTAGTGACATTGTTTCATGCGGTTTTACGACGGTTCATATCTTAACCGAACCTAACGTTCGCACTTGTATCTAAAAACGCTCTATCACACTGTTTCGTTCACATTTAAGATATTTGCATGATCTCACAGTTTTTCTCCAACTTATTACAGTACAGAACGCTGTATATCGCTAAATGACATCATTCTTTAAGGTTTCACGATGCTTGCATGCGCTTTAACGAGAATATCACAACATAGCAGTTTCGCACTTGTAACGGTACAACACGCAGTATCTGGCTTGTTCATGCCGTTTTGTGTGCTTTCACAACATTTCACCTATTGCAATTTCGTACATGCAATAAAACAACACTATCTCGTTAGATGACGTCTTTTTTGGTGGTCTCACGACGCTACCTAGCTTAAACTAACATAACTCAACCTAATATAACCTTCGCACTTCTATCGTTAGAAAACATTTTACTCGCTACTTTACAATTCTCTCTACAACATTACGACGGTTTCATGCACTTTCACATTAGATATCGCAGTTCCCGACTTGTAATGGTGAAAAAACCTGCATCTCACAAAGTGACACATTTCAATGCGGTTTTACGACGGTTCATATCTTAACCTAACCGAACATTCGCACTTGTATCTAAAAACGCTCTATTACACTGTTTCGTTCACAATTACGATATTTGCATAACCTCACAGTTTTTCACCAACCTATTGCAGTACAGAACGCTGTATCTCGCTAAATGACATTGTTCTTTAAGGTTTCACGATGCTTGCATGCGCTTTAACGAGAATATCACAATATAGCAGTTTCGCACTTGTAACGGTAGCACACGCAGTATTTGGCTTGTTCATGCCGTTTTGTGTGCTTTCACAACATTTCACCTATCGCAGTTTAATACTCCCAATAAAACAACACTATCTCGTTAGATGACGTCGTTTTTGGTAGTTTCACGACGCTACCTAGCTTAAACTAACCTAACCTAACCTAACCTTCGCACTTCTATCGTTAGAAAACGTTTTACTCGCAACTTTACAATGTTTTCTACAAGATTACGACGGTTTCATGCGCTTTCACATTAGATATCGCAGTTCCCAACTTGTAAAGGTGAAAAACACTGCATCTCACTAAGTGACATTGTTTAACGCGGTTTTACGACGGTTCATACCTTAACCTAACGTAACCTAACCTAACCTAACCTAACCTTACCTAACCTAACCTAACCCAACCCACCCCAACCTAACCTAACCTAACCTAACCTAAACTAACCTAACCCAACCTAACCTAACCTAACCTAACCCAACCTAACCCAACCTAACCCAACCCAACCCAACCTAACCTAACCTAAGCTAACCTAACCTAACCTAACCAAACCTAACCTAACCTAACCTAACGTAACCTAACCTAAACTAACCTATTCTAACGTAACCTAACCCAACCTAACCTAACCTAACCTAACCCAACCTAACCCAACCTAACCCAACCCAACCCAACCTAACCTAACCTAAGCTAACCTAACCTAACCTAACCAAACCTAACCTAACCTAACCTAACCTAACGTAACCTAACCTAACCTAACCTAACCTAACCCAACGTAACCTAACCTAACCTAACCCAACTCAACCCAACCTAACCTAATCTAACCTAACCTAACCTAACCTAACCTAACCAAACCTAACCTAACCTAACCTAACCTAACCTAACGACGGCTGCAAGCGCTTTCACATTAGATATCGCAGTTCCCGACTTGTAATGGTGAAAAACACTGCATCTCACTAAGTGACTTTGTTTAATGCGGTTTTACGACGGTTCATATCTTAACCTAACCGAACATTCGCACTTGTATCTAAAAACGCTCTATTACACTGTTTCGTTCACAATTACGATATTTGCATAACCTCACAGTTTTTCACCAACTTATTGCAGTACAGAACGCTGTATCTCACTAAATGACATTGTTCTTTAAGGTTTCACGATGCTTGCATGCGCTTTAACGAGAATATCACAATATAGCAGTTTCGCACTTGTAACGGTAGAACACGCAGTATTTGGCTTGTTCATGCCGTTTTGTGTGCTTTCACAACATTTCACCTACCGCTGTTTAATACTCGCAATAAAACAACACTATCTCGTTAGATGACGTCGTTTTTGGTAGTTTCACGACGCTACCTAGCTTAAACTAACCTAACCTAACCTAACCTTCGCACTTCTGTCGTTAGAAAACGTTTTACTCGCAACTTTACAATGTTTTCTACAAGATTACGACGGTTTCATGCGCTTTCCTATTAGATATCGTAGTTCCCGACTTGTAATGTTGAAAAACACTACATCTAACTAAGTGACATTGTTTAATGCGGTTTTAGCGCGGTTCATATCTTAACCTAACCTAACCTAACCTAACCTAACCCAACCTAATCTAACCTTACTTAACCCGACCTAACCCAACCTAACCTAACCTAACCTAACCAAACCTTACCTAACATAACCTAACCTAACCTAACCTAACCAAACCTAACCTAACCTAACCTAACCTAACGTAACCTAACCTAACCTAACCTAACGACGTTTGCAAGCGCTTTCACATTAGATATCGCAGTTCCCGACTTGTAATGGTGAAAGACACTGCATCTCACTAAGTGACATTGTTTAATGCGGTTTTACGACGGTTCATATCCTAACCTAACCGAACATTCGCACTTGTATCTAAAAACGCTCTATTACACTGTTTCGTTCACATTTACGATATTTGCGTGACCTCAAAGTTTTTCACCAACCTTTTACAGTACAGAACGCTGTCTCTCGCTAAATGACATCATTCTTTAAGGTTTCACGATGCTTGCATGCGCTTTAACGAGAATATCACAACATAGCAGTTTCGCACTTGTAACGGTACAACACGCAGTATTTGGCTTGTTCATGACGTTTTGTGTGCTTTCACAACATTTCACCTATCGCAGTTTCGTACTCGCAATAAAACAACACTATCTCGTTAGATGACGTCGTTTTTGGTGGTTTCACGACGCTACCTAGCTTAAACTAACATAACTCAACCTAACATAACCTTCGGACTTCTATCGTTAGAAAACGTTTTACTCGCTACTTTACATTGCTTTCTACAACATTACGACGGTTTCAAGCGCTTTCACATTCGATATCGCAGTTCCCAACTTGTAAAGGTGAAAAACACTGCATCTCACTAAGTGACATTGTTTAACGCGGTTTTACGACGGTTCATACCTTAACCTAACGTAACCTAACCTAACTTAACCTAACCTTACCTAACCTAACCTAACCTAACCCAACCCAACCCAACCTAACCTAACCTAACCTAAACTAACCTAACCAAACCTAACCTAACCTAACCTAACCTAACGTAACCTAACCTATTCTAACGTAACCTAACCTTACCTGATCTAACCTAACCTAACGTAACCTAACCTAACCTAAAATAACCTAACGTACCTAACCTAACCTAACCTAACGTAACCTAACCTAACCTAACCAAACCTAACCCAACCCAACCCAACCCAACAACACCCACCCCAACCTAACCTAACCTAACCTAACCTTACCTAACCTAACCAAATTATCCTTACCTAACCTAACCTAACCTAACCTAACCTAACCTTACTTAACCTACCCTAACCCAACCTAACCTAACCTAACCTAACCAAACCTTACCTAACATAACCTAACCTAACCTAACCTAACCAAACCTAACCTAACCTAACCTAACGTAACCTAACCTAACCTAACCTAACCTAACGACGTTTGCAAGCGCTTTCACATTAGATATCGCAGTTCCCGACTTGTAATGGTGAAAAACACTGCATCTCACTAAGTGACATTGTTTAATGCGGTTTTACGACGGTTCATATCTTAACCTAACTTAAGATTCGCACTTGTATTGAAAAACGCTCTATTACACTGTTTCGTTCACAATTACGATATTTGCATGACCTCACAGTTTTTCACCAACTTATTACAGTACAGAACGCTGTCTCTCGCTAAATGACATTGTTCTTTAAGGTTTCACGATGCTTGCATGCGCTTTAACGAGAATATCACAACATAGCAGTTTCGCACTTGTAACGGTACAACACGCAGTATTTGGCTTGTTCATGACGTTTTGTGTGCTTTCACAACATTTCACCTATCGCAGTTTCGTACTCGCAATAAAACAACACTATCTCGTTAGATGACGTCGTTTTTGGTGGTTTCACGACGCTACCTAGCTTAAACTAACCTAACCTAACCTAACCTTCGCACTTCTATCGTTAGAAAACGTTTTATTCGCTACTTTACAATGTTTTCACCAAGATTACGACGGTTTCATGCGCTTTCACATTAGATATCGCAGTTTTTGACTTGTTATGGTGAAAAACACAGCATCTCATTAAGTGACATTGTTTAATGCGGTTTTAGCGCGGTTCATATCTTAACCTAACCTAACCTAACCTAATTTAACCTAACCTAACCTTACCTAACTTAACCTAACCTAACGTAACCTAACTTAACCTAACCTAACCTAACCTAACGACGTTTGCAAGCGCTTTCACATTAGATATCGCAGTTCCCGACTTGTAACGGTGAAAAACACTGCATCTCCCTTAGTGACATTGTTTCATGCGGTTTTACGACGGTTCATATCTTAACCGAACCTAACGTTCGCACTTGTATCTAAAAACGCTCTATCACACTGTTTCGTTCACATTTAAGATATTTGCATGATCTCACAGTTTTTCTCCAACTTATTACAGTACAGAACGCTGTATATCGCTAAATGACATCATTCTTTAAGGTTTCACGATGCTTGCATGCGCTTTAACGAGAATATCACAACATAGCAGTTTCGCACTTGTAACGGTACAACACGCAGTATCTGGCTTGTTCATGCCCTTTTGTGTGCTTTCACAACATTTCACCTATTGCAATTTCGTACATGCAATAAAACAACACTATCTCGTTAGATGACGTCTTTTTTGGTGGTCTCACGACGCTACCTAGCTTAAACTAACATAACTCAACCTAATATAACCTTCGCACTTCTATCGTTAGAAAACATTTTACTCGCTACTTTACAATTCTCTCTACGACATTACGACGGTTTCATGCACTTTCACATTAGATATCGCAGTTCCCGACTTGTAATGGTGAAAAAACCTGCATCTCACAAAGTGACACATTTCAATGCGGTTTTACGACGGTTCATATCTTAACCTAACCGAACATTCGCACTTGTATCTAAAAACGCTCTATTACACTGTTTCGTTCACAATTACGATATTTGCATAACCTCACAGTTTTTCACCAACCTATTGCAGTACAGAACGCTGTATCTCGCTAAATGACATTGTTCTTTAAGGTTTCACGATGCTTGCATGCGCTTTAACGAGAATATCACAATATAGCAGTTTCGCACTTGTAACGGTAGCACACGCAGTATTTGGCTTGTTCATGCCATTTTGTGTGCTTTCACAACATTTCACCTATCGCAGTTTAATACTCCCAATAAAACAACACTATCTCGTTAGATGACGTCGTTTTTGGTGGTTTCACGACGCTACCTAACCTAACCTAATCTAACCTAACCTAACCTTCGCACTTCTATCGTTAGAAAACGTTTTACTCGCAACTTTACAATGTTTTCTACAAGATTACGACGGTTTCATGCGCTTTCACATTAGATATCGCAGTTCCCAACTTGTAAAGGTGAAAAACACTGCATCTCACTAAGTGACATTGTTTAACGCGGTTTTACGACGGTTCATACCTTAACCTAACGTAACCTAACCTAACCTAACCTAACCTTACCTAACCTAACCTAACCCAACCCACCCCAACCTTACCTAACCTAACCTAACCTAAACTAACCTAACCCAACCTAACCTAACCTAACCTAACCCAACCTAACCCAACCTAACCCAACCCAACCCAACCTAACCTAACCTAAGCTAACCTAACCTAACCTAACCAAACCTAACCTAACCTAACCTAACGTAACCTAACCTAACCTAACCTATTCTAACGTAACCTAACCCAACCTAACCTAACCTAACCTAACCCAACCTAACCCAACCTAACCCAACCCAACCCAACCTAACCTAACCTAAGCTAACCTAACCTAACCTAACCAAACCTAACCTAACCTAACCTAACCTAACGTAACCTAACCTAACCTAACCTATTCTAACGTAACCTAACCTAACCTAACATAACCTAACGTAACCTAACCTAACGTAACCTAACGTAACCTAACCTAACCTAACCAAACCTAACCCAACCCAACCCAACCCAACAACACCCACCCAACCTAACCTAACCTAACCTAACCTTACCTAACCTAACCAAATTATCCTTACCTAACCTAACCTAACCTAACGTAACCTAACCTAACCTAACGTAACCTAACCTAACCTAACCCAACGTAACCTAACCTACCCTAACCTAACTCAACTCAACCCAACCTAACCTAATCTAACCTAACCTAACCTAACCTAACACAACCTAACCTAACCTAACCTAACCTAACCTAACCTAACGACGGTTTCAAGCGCTTTCACATTAGATATCGCAGTTCCCAACTTGTAAAGGTGAAAAACACTGCATCTCACTAAGTGACATTGTTTAACGCGGTTTTACGACGGTTCATACCTTAACCTAACGTAACCTAACCTAACCTTACCTAACCTAACCTAACCTAACCTAACCCAACCCAACCCAACCTAACCTAACCTAACCTAAACTACCCTAACCCAACCTAACCTAACCTAACCTAACCTAACCTAACCCAACCTAACCCAACCCAACCCAACCTAACCTAACCTAACCTAACCTAAACTAACATAACCAAACCTAACCTAAGCTAACCTAACCTAACCTAACGTAACCTAACCTAATCTAACCTATTCTAACGTAACCTAACCTTACCTGATCTAACCTAACCTAACGTAACCTAACCTAACCTAACATAACCTAACGTAACCTAACCTAACCTAACCAAACCTAACCCAACCCAACAACACCCACCCCAACGTAACCTAACCTAACCTTACCTAACCTAACCAAATTATCCTTACCTAACCTAACCTAACCTAACGTAACCTAACCTAACCTAACGTAGCCTAACCTAACCTAACCTAACCTAACCCAACGTAACCTAACCTAACCTAACCCAACTCAACCCAACCTAACCTAATCTAACCTAACCTAACCTAACCTAACCAAACCTAACCTAACCTAACCTAACGACGGTTGCAAGCGCTTTCACATTAGATATCGCAGTTCCCGACTTGTAATGGTGAAAAACACTGCATCTCACTAAGTGACATTGTTTAATGCGGTTTTACGACGGTTCATATCTTAACCTAACCGAACATTCGCACTTGTATCTAAAAACGCTCTATTACACTGTTTCGTTCACAATTACGATATTTGCATAACCTCACAATTTTTCACCAACTTATTGCAGTACAGAACGCTGTATCTCACTAAATGACATTGTTCTTTAAGGTTTCACGATGCTTGCATGCGCTTTAACGAGAATATCACAATATAGCAGTTTCGCACTTGTAACGGTAGAACACGCAGTATTTGGCTTGTTCATGCCGTTTTGTGTGCTTTCACAACATTTCACCTACCGCTGTTTAATACTCGCAATAAAACAACACTATCTCGTTAGATGACGTCGTTTTTTGTAGTTTCACGACGCTACCTAGCTTAAACTAACCTAACCTAACCTAACCTTCGCATTTATGTCGTTAGAAAACGTTTTACTCGCAACTTTACAATGTTTTCTACAAGATTACGACGGTTTCATGCGCTTTCCTATTAGATATCGTAGTTCCCGACTTGTAATGTTGAAAAACACTACATCTAACTAAGTGACATTGTTTAATGCGGTTTTAGCGCGGTTCATATCTTAACCTAACCTAACCTAACCTAACCCAACCTAACCTAACCTTACTTAACCCGACCTAACCCAACCTAACCTAACCTAACCTAACCAAACCTTACCTAACATAACCTAACCTTACCTAACCTAACCAAACCTAACCTAACCTAACCTAACCTAACGTAACCTAACCTAACCTAACCTAACCTAACGACGTTTGCAAGCGCTTTCACATTAGATATCGCAGTTCCCGACTTGTAATGGTGAAAGACACTGCATCTCACTAAGTGACATTGTTTAATGCGGTTTTACGACGGTTCATATCTTAACCTAACCGAACATTCGCACTTGTATCTAAAAACGCTCTATTACACTGTTTCGTTCACAATTACGATATTTGCGTGACCTCACAGTTTTTCACCAACCTTTTACAGTACAGAACGCTGTCTCTCGCTAAATGACATCATTCTTTAAGGTTTCACGACGCTTGCATGCGCTTTAACGAGAATATCACAACATAGCAGTTTCGCACTTGTAACGGTACAACACGCAGTATTTGGCTTGTTCATGACGTTTTGTGTGCTTTCACAACATTTCACCTATCGCAGTTTCGTACTCGCAATAAAACAACACTATCTCGTTAGATGACGTCGTTTTTGGTGGTTTCACGACGCTACCTAGCTTAAACTAACATAACTCAACCTAACATAACCTTCGGACTTCTATCGTTAGAAAACGTTTTACTCGCTACTTTACATTGCTTTCTACAACATTACGACGGTTTCAAGCGCTTTCACATTCGATATCGCAGTTCCCAACTTGTAAAGGTGAAAAACACTGCATCTCACTAAGTGACATTGTTTAACGCGGTTTTACGACGGTTCATACCTTAACCTAACGTAACCTAACCTAACCTAACCTTACCTAACCTAACCTAACCTAACCTAACCTAACCCAACCCAACCCAACCTAACCTAACCTAACCTAACCTAACCTAACCTAACCCAACCTAACCTAACCTAACCTAAACTAACCTAACCCAACCTAACCTAACCTAACCTAACCTAACCTAACCCAACCTAACCCAACCCAACCCAACCTAACCTAACCTAACCTAACCTAAACTAACCTAACCAAACCTAACCTAAGCTAACCTAACCTAACGTAACCTAACCTAATCTAACCTATTCTAACGTAACCTAACCTTACCTGATCTAACCTAACCTAACGTAACCTAACCTAACCTAACATAACCTAACGTAACCTAACCTAACCTAACCTAACCTAACATAACCTAACCTAACCTAACCAAACCTAACCCAACCCAACCCAACCCAACAACACCCACCCCAACGTAACCTAACCTAACCTTACCTAACCTAACCAAATTATCCTTACCTAACCTAACCTAACCCAACGTAACCTAACCTAACCTAACCCAACTCAACCCAACCTAACCTAATCTAACCTAACCTAACCTAACCTAACCTAACCAAACCTAACCTAACCTAACCTAACCTAACCTAACGACGGTTGCAAGCGCTTTCACATTAGATATCGCAGTTCCCGACTTGTAATGGTGAAAAACACTGCATCTCACTCAGTGACATTGTTTAATGCGGTTTTACGACGGTTCATATCTTAACCTAACCGAACATTCGCACTTGTATCTAAAAACGCTCTATTACACTGTTTCGTTCACAATTGCGATATTTGCATAACCTCACAGTTTTTCACCAACTTATTGCAGTACAAAACGCTGTATCTCACTAAATGACATTGTTCTTTAAGGTTTCACGATGCTTGCATGCGCTTTAACGAGAATATCACAATATAGCAGTTTCGCACTTGTAACGGTAGAACACGCTGTATTTGGCTTGTTCATGCCGTTTTGTGTGCTTTCACAACATTTCACCTACCGCTGTTTAATACTCGCAATAAAACAACACTATCTCGTTAGATGACGTCGTTTTTGGTAGTTTCACGACGCTACCTAGCTTAAACTAACCTAACCTAACCTTCGCACTTCTGTCGTTAGAAAACGTTTTACTCGCAACTTTACAATGTTTTCTACAAGATTGCGACGGTTTCATGCGCTTTCCTATTAGATATCGTAGTTCCCGACTTGTAATGTTGAAAAACACTACATCTAACTAAGTGACATTGTTTAATGCGGTTTTAGCGCGGTTCATATCTTAACCTAACCTAACCTAACCTAACCCAACCTAACCTAACCTTACTTAACCCGACCTAACCCAACCTAACCTAACCTAACCTAACCAAACCTTACCTAACATAACCTAACCTAACCTAACCTAACCAAACCTAACCTAACCTAACCTAACCTAACGTAACCTAACCTAACCTAACCTAACGACGTTTGCAAGCGCTTTCACATTAGATATCGCAGTTCCCGACTTGTAATGGTGAAAGACACTGCATCTCACTAAGTGACATTGTTTAATGCGGTTTTACGACGGTTCATATCTTAACCTAACCGAACATTCGCACTTGTATCTAAAAACGCTCTATTACACTGTTTCGTTCACATTTACGATATTTGCGTGACCTCACAGTTTTTCACCAACCTTTTACAGTACAGAACGCTGTCTCTCGCTAAATGACATCATTCTTTAAGGTTTCACGATGCTTGCATGCGCTTTAACGAGAATATCACAACATAGCAGTTTCGCACTTGTAACGGTACAACACGCAGTATTTGGCTTGTTCATGACGTTTTGTGTGCTTTCACAACATTTCACCTATCGCAGTTTCGTACTCGCAATAAAACAACACTATCTCGTTAGATGACGTCGTTTTTGGTGGTTTCACGACGCTACCTAGCTTAAACTAACATAACTCAACCTAACATAACCTTCGGACTTCTATCGTTAGAAAACGTTTTACTCGCTACTTTACATTGCTTTCTACAACATTACGACGGTTTCAAGCGCTTTCACATTCGATATCGCAGTTCCCAACTTGTAAAGGTGAAAAACACTGCATCTCACTAAGTGACATTGTTTAACGCGGTTTTACGACGGTTCATACCTTAACCTAACGTAACCTAACCTAACTTAACCTAACCTTACCTAACCTAACCTAACCTAACCTAACCCAACCCAACCCAACCTAACCTAACCTAACCTAAACTAACCTAACCAAACCTAACCTAACCTAACCTAACCTAACCTAACGTAACCTAACCTATTCTAACGTAACCTAACCTTACCTGATCTAACCTAACCTAACGTAACCTAACCTAACCTAAAATAACCTAACGTAACCTAACCTAACCTAACCTAACGTAACCTAACCTAACCTAACCAAACCTAACCCAACCCAACCCAACCCAACAACACCCACCCCAACCTAACCTAACCTAACCTTACCTAACCTAACCAAATTATCCTTACCTAACCTAACCTAACCTAAATTAACGTAACCTAACCTAACCTAACCTATTCTAACGTAACCTAACCTAACCTAACATAACCCAACCTAACCTAACCTAACCCAACCTAACCCAACCCAACCCAACCTAACCTAACCTAAGCTAACCTAACCTAACCTAACCAAACCTAACCTAACCTAACCTAACCTAACCTAACCTAACCCAACCTAACCCAACCCAACCCAACCTAACCTAACCTAACCTAACCTAAACTAACCTAACCAAACCTAACCTAAGCTAACCTAACCTAACCTAACGTAACCTAACCTAATCTAACCTATTCTAACGTAACCTAACCTTACCTGATCTAACCTAACCTAACGTAACCTAACCTAACCTAACATAACCTAACGTAACCTAACCTAACCTAACCAAACCTAACCCAACCCAACAACACCCACCCCAACGTAACATAACCTAACCTTACCTAACCTAACCAAATTATCCTTACCTAACCTAACCTAACCTAACGTAACCTAACCTAACCTAACGTAGCCTAACCTAACCTAACCTAACCTAACCCAACGTAACCTAACCTAACCTAACCCAACTCAACCCAACCTAACCTAATCTAACCTAACCTAACCTTACCTAACCTAACCAAACCTAACCTAACCTAACCTAACGACGGTTGCAAGCGCTTTCACATTAGATATCGCAGTTCCCGACTTGTAATGGTGAAAAACACTGCATCTCACTAAGTGACATTGTTTAATGCGGTTTTACGACGGTTCATATCTTAACCTAACCGAACAATCGCACTTGTATCTAAAAACGCTCTATTACACTGTTTCGTTCACAATTACGATATTTGCATAACCTCACAGTTTTTCACCAACCTATTGCAGTACAGAACGCTGTATCTCACTAAATGACATTGTTCTTTAAGGTTTCACGATGCTTGCATGCGCTTTAACGAGAATATCACAATATAGCAGTTTCGCACTTGTAACGGTAGAACACGCAGTATTTGGCTTGTTCATGCCGTTTTGTGTGCTTTCACAACATTTCACCTACCGCTGTTTAATACTCGCAATAAAACAACACTATCTCGTTAGATGACGTCGTTTTTGGTAGTTTCACGACGCTACCTAGCTTAAACTAACCTAACCTAACCTAACCTTCGCACTTATGTCGTTAGAAAACGTTTTACTCGCAACTTTACAATGTTTTCTACAAGATTACGACGGTTTCATGCGCTTTCCTATTAGATATCGTAGTTCCCGACTTGTAATGTTGAAAAACACTACATCTAACTAAGTGACATTGTTTAATGCGGTTTTAGCGCGGTTCATATCTTAACCTAACCTAACCTAACCTAACCCAACCTAACCTAACCTTACTTAACCCGACCTAACCCAACCTAACCTAACCTAACCTAACCAAACCTTACCTAACATAACCTAACCTAACCTAACCTAACCAAACCTAACCTAACCTAACCTAACCTAACGTAACCTAACCTAACCTAACCTAACGACGTTTGCAAGCGCTTTCACATTAGATATCGCAGTTCCCGACTTGTAATGGTGAAAGACACTGCATCTCACTAAGTGACATTGTTTAATGCGGTTTTACGACGGTTCATATCTTAACCTAACCGAACATTCGCACTTGTATCTAAAAACGCTCTATTACACTGTTTCGTTCACATTTACGATATTTGCGTGACCTCACAGTTTTTCACCAACCTTTTACAGTACAGAACGCTGTCTCTCGCTAAATGACATCATTCTTTAAGGTTTCACGATGCTTGCATGCGCTTTAACGAGAATATCACAACATAGCAGTTTCGCACTTGTAACGGTACAACACGCAGTATTTGGCTTGTTCATGACGTTTTGTGTGCTTTCACAACATTTCACCTATCGCAGTTTCGTACTCGCAATAAAACAACACTATCTCGTTAGATGACGTCGTTTTTGGTGGTTTCACGACGCTACCTAGCTTAAACTAACATAACTCAACCTAACATAACCTTCGGACTTCTATCGTTAGAAAACGTTTTACTCGCTACTTTACATTGCTTTCTACAACATTACGACGGTTTCAAGCGCTTTCACATTCGATATCGCAGTTCCAAACTTGTAAAGGTGAAAAACACTGCATCTCACTAAGTGACATTGTTTAACGCGGTTTTACGACGGTTCATACCTTAACCTAACGTAACCTAACCTAACTTAACCTAACCTTACCTAACCTAACCTAACCTAACCCAACCCAACCCAACCTAACCTAACCTAACCTAAACTAACCTAACCAAACCTAACCTAACCTAACCTAACCTAACCTAACGTAACCTAACCTATTCTAACGTAACCTAACCTTACCTGATCTAACCTAACCTAACGTAACCTAACCTAACCTAAAATAACCTAACGTAACCTAACCTAAACTAACCTAACGTAACCTAACCTAACCTAACCAAACCTAACCCAACCCAACCCAACCCAACAACACCCACCCCAACCTAACCTAACCTAACCTTACCTAACCTAACCAAATTATCCTTACCTAACCTAACCTAACCTAACCTAACCTTACTTAACCTACCCTAACCCAACCTAACCTAACCTAACCTAACCAAACCTTACCTAACCTAACCAAATTATCCTTACCTAACCTAACCTAACCCAACGTAACCTAACCTAACCTAACCCAACTCAACCCAACCTAACCTAATCTAACCTAACCTAACCTAACCTAACCTAACCTAACCTAACCTAACCTAACCTAACCTAACCTAACGACGGTTGCAAGCGCTTTCACATTAGATATCGCAGTTCCCGACTTGTAATGGTGAAAAACACTGCATCTCACTCAGTGACATTGTTTAATGCGGTTTTACGACGGTTCATATCTTAACCTAACCGAACATTCGCACTTGTATCTAAAAACGCTCTATTACACTGTTTCGTTCACAATTACGATATTTGCATAACCTCACAGTTTTTCACCAACTTATTGCAGTACAAAACGCTGTATCTCACTAAATGACATTGTTCTTTAAGGTTTCACGATGCTTGCATGCGCTTTAACGAGAATATCACAATATAGCAGTTTCGCACTTGTAACGGTAGAACACGCAGTATTTGGCTTGTTCATGCCGTTTTGTGTGCTTTCACAACATTTCACCTACCGCTGTTTAATACTCGCAATAAAACAACACTATCTCGTTAGATGACGTCGTTTTTGGTAGTTTCACGACGCTACCTAGCTTAAACTAACCTAACCTAACCTTCGCACTTCTGTCGTTAGAAAACGTTTTACTCGCAACTTTACAATGTTTTCTACAAGATTACGACGGTTTCATGCGCTTTCCTATTAGATATCGTAGTTCCCGACTTGTAATGTTGAAAAACACTACATCTAACTAAGTGACATTGTTTATTGCGGTTTTAGCGCGGTTCATATCTTAACCTAACCTAACCTAACCTAACCCAACCTAACCTAACCTTACTTAACCCGACCTAACCCAACCTAACCTAACCTAACCTAACCAAACCTTACCTAACATAACCTAACCTAACCTAACCTAACCAAACCTAACCTAACCTAACCTAACCTAACGTAACCTAACCTAACCTAACCTAACGACGTTTGCAAGCGCTTTCACATTAGATATCGCAGTTCCCGACTTGTAATGGTGAAAGACACTGCATCTCACTAAGTGACATTGTTTTATGCGGTTTTACGACGGTTCATATCTTAACCGAACCTAACGTTCGCACTTGTATCTAAAAACGCTCTATCACACTTTTTCGTTCACATTTAAGATATAATAGGTGAAATATAATAGGTGAAATGTTGTGTTGTGTTAGAATAGGTGAAATGTTGTGAAAGTACACAAAACGGCTTGAACAAGCCAAATACTGCGTGTTCTACCGTTACAAGTGCGAAACTGCTATATTGTTATATTCTCGTTAAAGCGCATGCAAGCATCGTGAAACCTTAAAGAACAATGTCATTTAGCGAGATACAGCGTTCTGTACTGCAATAAGTTGGTGAAAAACTGTGAGGTTATGCAAATATCGTAATTGTGAACGAAACAGTGTAATAGAGCGTTTTTCAATACAAGTACGAATGTTAGGTTAGGTTAAGATATGAACCGTCGTAAAACCGCATTAAACAATGTCACTTAGTGAGATGCAGTGTTTTTCACCATTACAAGTCGGGAACTGCGATATCTAATGTGAAAGCGCTTGCAAACGTCGTTAGGTTAGGTTAGGTTAGGTTAGGTTAGGTTAGGTTAGGTTAGGTTACGTTAGGTTAGGTTTGGTTAGGTTAGGTTAGGTTAGGTTAGGTTATGTTAGGTTAGGTTGAGTTAGGTTAGGTTAGGTTAAGATATGAACCGCGCTAAAACCGCATTAAACAATGTCACTTAGTGAGATGCAGTGTTTTTCACCTTTACAAGATGAGAACTGCGATATCTAATGTGAAAGCGCTTGAAACCGTCGTAATGTTATAGAAAGCATTGTAAAGTAGCGAGTAAAACGTTTTCTAACGATAGAAGTGCGAAGGTTATGTTAGGTTGAGTTATGTTAGTTTAAGCTAGGTAGCGTCGTGAAACCACCAAAAACGACGTCATCTAACGAGATAGTGTTGTTTTATTGCGAGTACGAAACTGCGATAGGTAAAATGTTGTGAAAGCACACAAAACGGCATGAACAAGCCAAATACTGCGTGTTGTACCGTTACAAGTGCGAAACTGCTATGTTGTGACATTCTCGGTAAAGCGCATGCAAGTATCATGAAACCTTAAAGAACGATGTCCTTTAGCGAGATACAGCGTTCTGTACTGTAATAAGTTGGTGAGAAACTGTGAGGTCAAGCAAATATCGTAATTGTGAACGAAACAGTGTAATTGAGCGTCTTTAGATACAAGTGCGAATGTTAGGTTAGGTTGACATATCAACCGTCGTAAAACCGCATTAAACAATCTCACTTAGTGAGATGTAGTGTTTTTCAACATTACAAGTCGGGAACTACGATATCTAATGTGAAAGCGCATGAAACCGTCGTAATCTTGTGGAAAACATTGTAAAGTTGCGAATAAAACGTTTTCTAACGATAGAAGTGAGAAGGTTAGGTTAGGTTAGGTTAGGTTAAGCTAGGTAGCGTCGTGAAACTACCAAAAACGACGTCATCTAACGAGATAGTGTTGTTTTATTGCGAGTATTAAACTGCGATAGGTGAAATGTTGTGAAAGCACACAAAACGGAATGAACAAGCCAAATACTGCGTGTTCTACCGTTACAAGTGCGAAACTGCTTTATTGCGATATTCTCGTTAAAGCGCATGCAAGTATCGTGAAACCTTAAAGAACGATGTCATTTAGCGAGATACAGCGTTCTGTACTGTAATAAGTTGGTGAAAAGCTGTGAGTTTATGCAAATATCGTAATTGTGAAGTAAACAGTGTAATTGAGCGTATTCAGATACAAGTGCGAATGTTAGGTTAGGTTGAGATATCAACCGTCGTAAAACCGCATTAAACAATGTCACTTAGTGAGATGTAGTGTTTTTCAACATTACAAGTCGGGAACTACGATATCTAATGTGAAAGCGCATGAAACCGTCGTAATCTTGTAGAAAACATTGTAAAGTTGCGAGTAAAACGTTTTCTAACGATAGAAGTGCGAAGGTTAGCTTGAGTTATGTTAGTTTAAGCTATGTAGCGTCGTGAGACCACCAAAAAGGACGTCATCTAACGAGATAGTGTTGTTTTATTGCATGTACGAAACTGCAATAGGTGAAATGTTGTGAAAGTACACAAAACGGCTTGAACAAGCCAGATACTGCGTGTTGTACCGTTACAAGTGCGAAACTGCTTTATTGCGATATTCTCGTTAAAGCGCATGCAAGTATCGTGAAACCTTAAAGAACGATGTCATTTAGCGAGATACAGCGTTCTGTACTGTAATAAGTTGGTGAGAAACTGTGAGGTCAAGCAAATATCGTAATTGTGAACGAAACAGTGTAATTGAGCGTATTTAGATACAAGTGCGAATGTTAGGTTAGGTTGAGATATCAACCGTCGTAAAACCGCATTAAACAATGTCACTTAGTGAGATGTAGTGTTTTTCAACATTAGAAGTCGGGAACTACGATATCTAATGTGAAAGCGCATGAAACCGTCGTAATCTTGTAGAAAACATTGTAAAGTTGCGAGTAAAACGTTTTCTAACGATAAAAGTGCAAAGGTTAGCTTGAGTTATGTTAGTTTAAGCTATGTAGCGTCGTGAGACCACCAAAAAGGACGTCATCTAACGAGATAGTGTTGTTTTATTGCATGTACGAAACTGCAATAGGTGAAATGTTGTGAAAGTACACAAAACGGCTTGAACAAGCCAAATACTGCGTGTTCTACCGTTACAAGTGCGAAACTGCTATATTGTGATATTCTCGTTAAAGCGCATGCAAGCATCGTGAAACCTTAAAGAGCAATGTCATTTATCGAGATACAGCGTTCTGTACTGCAATAAGTTGGTGAAAAACTGTGAGGTTATGCAAATATCGTAATTGTGAACAAAACAGTGTAATAGGGCGTTTTTAGATACAAGTGCGAATGTTAGGTTAGGTTAAGATATGAACCGTCGTAAAACCGCATTAAACAATGTCAATTAGTGAGGTGCAGTGTTTTTCACCATTAAAAGTGGGGAACTGCGATATCTAATGTGAAAGCGCTTGCAACCGTCGTTAGGTTAGGTTAGGTTAGGTTAGGTTAGGTTTGGTTAGGTTAGGTTAGGTTAGGTTAGGTTAGATTAGGTTGGGTTGAGTTGGGTTAGGTTAGGTTAGGTTAGGTTAGGTTGGGTTAGGTTAGGTTAGATTAGGTTGGGTTGAGTTGGGTTAGGTTAGGTTAGGTTAGGTTAGGTTGGGTTAGGTTAGGTTAGGTTAGGTTACGTTAGGTTACGTTAGGTTAGGTTAGGTTAGGTTACGTTAGGTTAGGTTAGGTTAGGTAAGGATAATTTGGTTAGGTTAGGTAAGGTTAGGTTAGGTTAGGTTAGGTTGGGTTGGGTGTTGTTGGGTTGGGTTGGGTTAGGTTAGGTTAGGTTAGGTTACGTTAGGTTAGGTTAGGTTAGGTTACGTTAGGTTATGTTAGGTTAGGTTAGGTTACGTTAGGTTAGGTTAGGTCAGGTAAGGTTAGGTTACGTTAGAATAGGTTAGGTTAGGTTAGGTTACGTTAGGTTAGGTTAAGTTAGGTTAGGTTAGCTTAGGTTAGCTTAGGTTAGGTTAGGTTGGGTTGGGTTGGGTTAGGTTGGGTTAGGTTAGGTTAGGTTAGGTTGGGTTAGGTTAGGTTAGTTTAGGTTAGGTTAGGTTAGGTTAGGTTGGATTGGGTTGGGTTAGGTTAGGTTAGGTTAGGTAAGGTTAGGTTAGGTTAGGTTAGGTTACGTTAGGTTAAGGTATGAACCGTCGTAAAACCGCATCGAACAATGTCACTTAGTGAGATGCAGTGTTTTTCACCTTTACAAGTTGGGGACTGTGATATCTAATGTGAAAGCGCTTGAAACCGTCGTAATGTTTTAGAAAGCAATGTAAAGTAGCGAGTAAAACGTTTTCTAACGATAGAAGTGCGAAGGTTATGTTAGGTTTGGTTAGGTTAGGTTAGGTTAGGGATGTTAGGTAAGGTTTGGTTAGTTTAAGCTAGGTAGCGTCGTGAAACTACCAAAAACAACGTCATCTAACGATATAGTGTTGTTTTATTGCGAGTACGAAACTGCGATAGGTGAAATGTTGTGAAAGCACACAAAACGGCATGAACAAGCCAGATACTGCGTCTTGTGCCGTTACAAGTGCGAAACTGCTTTATTGTGATATTCTCGTTAAAGCGCATGCAAGTATCGTGAAACCTAAAAGAACGATGTCATTTAGCGAGATACAGCGTTCTGTACTGTAATAAGTTGGTGAGAAACTGTGAGGTCAAGCAAATATCGTAATTGTGAACGAAACAGTGTAATTGAGCGTATTTAGATACAAGTGCGAATGTTAGGTTAGGTTGAGATATCAACTGTCGTAAAACCGCATTAAACAATGTCACTTAGTGAGATGTAGTGTTTTTCAGCATTACAAGTCGGGAACTACGATATCTAATGTGAAAGCGCATGAAACCGTCGTAATCTTGTAGAAAACATTGCAAAGTTGCGAGTAAAACGTTTTCTAACGATAGAAGTGCGAAGGTTAGCTTGAGTTATGTTATTTTAAGCTATGTAGCGTCGTGAGACCACCAAAAATGACGTCATCTAACGAGATAGTGTTGTTTTATTGCATGTACGAAACTGCAATAGGTGAAATGTTGTGAAAGTACACAAAACGGCTTGAACAAGCCAGATACTGCGTGTTGTACCGTTACAAGTGCGAAACTGCTTTATTGCGATATTCTCGTTAAAGCGCATGCAAGTATCGTGAAACCTTAAAGAACGATGTCATTTAGCGAGATACAGCGTTCTGTACTGTAATAAGTTGGTGAGAAACTGTGAGGTCAAGCAAATATCGTAATTGTGAACGAAACAGTGTAATTGAGCGTATTTAGATACAAGTGCGAATGTTAGGTTAGGTTGAGATATCAACCGTCATAAAACCGCATTAAACAATGTCACTTAGTGAGATGTAGTGTTTTTCAACATTACAAGTCGGGAACTACGATATCTAATGTGAAAGCGCATGAAACCGTCGTAATGTTGTAGAAAGCAATGTAAAGTAGCGAGTAAAACGTTTTCTAACGATAGAAGTGCGAAGGTTATGTTAGGTTGAGTTATGTTAGTTTAAGCTACGTAGCGTCGTGAAACCACCAAAAACGACGTCATATAACGAGATAGTGTTGTTTTATTGCGTGTATGAAACTGCAATAGGTGAAATGTTGTGAAAGTACACAAAACGGCTTGAACAAGCCAGATACTGCGTGTTGTACCGTTACAAGTGCGAAACTGCTTTATTGCGATATTCTCGTTAAAGCGCATGCAAGTACCGTGAAACCTTAAAGAACGATGTCATTTAGCGAGATACAGCGTTCTGTACTGTAATAAGTTGGTGAGAAACTGTGAGGTCAAGCAAATATCGTAATTGTGAATGAAACAGTGTAATTGAGCATATTTAGATACAAGTGCGAATGTTAGGTTAGGTTAAGATATGAACCGTCGTAAAACCGCATTAAACAATGTCAATTAGTGAGATGCAGTGTTTTTCCCCATTAAAAGTGGGGAACTGCGATATCTAATGTGAAAGCGCTTGCAACCGTCGTTAGGTTAGGTTAGGTTAGGTTAGGTTAGGTTAGGTTTGGTTAGGTTAGGTTAGGTTAGGTTAGGTTAGATTAGGTTAGGTTGGGTTGAGTTGGGTTAGGTTAGGTTAGGTTAGGGTGGGTTAGGTTAGGTTAGGTTAGGTTAGGTTACGTTAGGTTACGTTAGGTTACGTTAGGTTAGGTTAGGTTAGGTTACGTTAGGTTAGGTTAGGTTAGGTTAGGATAATTTGGTTAGGTTAGGTAAGGTTAGGTTAGGTTGGGTTGGGTGTTGTTGGGTTGGGTTGGGTTAGGTTGGGTTAGGTTAGGTTAGGTTACGTTAGGTTAGGTTAGGTTAGGTTAGGTTACGTTAGGTTATGTTAGGTTAGGTTAGGTTACGTTAGGTTAGGTTAGGTCAGGTAAGGTTAGGTTACGTTAGAATAGGTTAGGTTAGGTTAGGTTACGTTAGGTTAGGTTAAGTTAGGTTAGGTTAGGTTTGGTTAGGTTAGGTTAGGTTAGCTTAGGTTAGGTTAGGTTGGGTTGGGTTGGGTTAGGTTGCGTTAGGTTAGGTTAGGTTAGGTTGGGTTAGGTTAGGTTAGTTTAGGTTAGGTTAGGTTAGGTTGGATTGGGTTGGGTTAGGTTAGGTTAGGTTAGGTAAGGTTAGGTTAGGTTAGGTTAGGTTACGTTAGGTTAAGGTATGAACCGTCGTAAAACCGCATTAAACAATGCCACTTAGTGAGATGCAGTGTTTTTCACCTTTACAAGTTGGGGACTGTGATATCTAATGTGAAAGCGCTTGAAACCGTCGTAATGTTGTAGAAAGCAATGTAAAGTAGCGAGTAAAACGTTTTCTAACGATAGAAGTGCGAAGGTTATGTTACGTTTGGTTAGGTTAGGTTAGGTTAGGTTAGGGATGTTAGGTAAGGTTTGGTTAGTTTAAGCTAGGTAGCGTCGTGAAACTACCAAAAACAACGTCATCTAACGAGATAGTGTTGTTTTATTGCGAGTACGAAACTGCGATAGATGAAATGTTGTGAAAGCACACAAAACGGCATGAACAAGCCAGATACTGCGTCTTGTGCCGTTACAAGTGCGAAACTGCTTTATTGTGATATTCTCGTTAAAGCGCATGCAAGTATCGTGAAACCTTAAAGAACGATGTCATTTAGCGAGATACAGCGTTCTGTACTGTAATAAGTTGGTGAGAAACTGTGAGGTCAAGCAAATATCGTAATTGGGAACGAAACAGTGTAATTGAGCGTATTTAGATACAAGTGCGAATGTTAGGTTAGGTTGAGATATCAACTGTCGTAAAACCGCATTAAACAATGTCACTTAGTGAGATGTAGTGTTTTTCAACATTACAAGTCGGGAACTACGATATCTAATGTGAAAGCGCATGAAACCGTCGTAATCTTGTAGAAAACATTGCAAAGTTGCGAGTAAAACGTTTTCTAACGATAGAAGTGCGAAGGTTAGCTTGAGTTATGTTATTTTAAGCTATGTAGCGTCGTGAGACCACCAAAAAGGACGTCATCTAACGAGATAGTGTTGTTTTATTGCATGTACGAAACTGCAATAGGTGAAATGTTGTGAAAGTACACAAAACGGCTTGAACAAGCCAGATACTGCGTGTTGTACCGTTACAAGTGCGAAACTGCTTTATTGCGATATTCTCGTTAAAGCGCATGCAAGTATCGTGAAGCCTTAAAGAACGATGTCATTTAGCGAGATACAGCGTTCTGTACTGTAATAAGTTGGTGAGAAACTGTGAGGTCAAGCAAATATCGTAATTGTGAACGAAACAGTGTAATTGAGCGTATTTAGATACAAGTGCGAATGTTAGGTTAGGTTGAGATATCAACCGTCGTAAATCCGCATTAAACAATGTCACTTAGTGAGATGTAGTGTTTTTCAACATTACAAGTCGGGAACTACGATATCTAATGTGAAAGCGCATGAAACCGTCGTAATCTTGTAGAAAACATCGTAAAGTTGCGAGTAAAACGTTTTCTAACGATAGAAGTGCGAAGGTTAGGTTAGGTTAGGTTAGTTTAAGCTGGGTAGCGTCGTGAAACTACCAAAAACGACGTCATCTAACGAGATAGTGTTGTTTTATAGCGAGTATTAAACTGCGATAGGTGAAATGTTGTGAAAGCACACAAAACGGCATGAACAAGCCAAATACTGCGTGTTCTACCGTTACAAGTGCGAAACTGCTATATTGTGACATTCTCGGTAAAGCGCATGCAAGTATCGTGAAACCTTAAAGAACGATGTCATTTAGCGAGATACAGCGTTCTGTACTGCAATAAGTTGGTGAAAAGCTGTGAGGTTATGCAAATATCGTAATTGTGAACGAAACAGTGTAATTGAGCGTATTCAGATACAAGTGCGAATGTTAGGTTAGGTTGAGATATCAACCGTCGTAAAACCGCATTAAACAATGTCACTTAGTGAGATGTAGTGTTTTTCAACATTACAAGTCGGGAACTACGATATCTAATGTGAAAGCGCATGAAACCGTCGTAATCTTGTAGAAAACATTGTAAAGTTGCGAGTAAAACGTTTTCTAACGATAGAAGTGCGAAGGTTAGCTTGAGTTATGTTAGTTTAAGCTATGTAGCGTCGTGAGACCACCAAAAAGGACGTCATCTAACGAGATAGTGTTGTTTTATTGCATGTACGAAACTGCAATAGGTGAAATGTTGTGAAAGTACACAAAACGGCTTGAACAAGCCAGATACTGCGTGTTGTACCGTTACAAGTGCGAAACTGCTTTATTGCGATATTCTCGTTAAAGCGCATGCAAGTATCGTGAAACCTTAAAGAACGATGTCATTTAGCGAGATACAGCGTTCTGTACTGTAATAAGTTGGTGAGAAACTGTGAGGTCATGCAAATATCGTAATTGTGAACGAAACAGTGTAATTGAGCGTATTTAGATACAAGTGTGAATGTTCGGTTAGGTAGAGATATCAACCGTCGTAAAACCGCATTAAACAGTGTCACTTAGTGAGATGTAGTGTTTTTCAACATTACAAGTCGGGAACTACGATATCTAATGTGAAAGCGCATGAAACCGTCGTAATGTTGTAGAAAGCAATGTAAAGTAGCGAGTAAAACGTTTTCTAACGATAGAAGTGCGAAGGTTATGTTAGGTTGAGTTATGTTAGTTTAAGCTACGTAGCGTCGTGAAACCACCAAAAACGACGTCATCTAACGAGATAGTGTTGTTTTATTGCATGTACGAAACTGCAATAGGTGAAATGTTGTGAAAGTACACAAAACGGCTTGAACAAGCCAGATACTGCGTGTTGTACCATTACAAGTGCGAAACTGCTTTATTGCGATATTCTCGTTAAAGCGCATGCAAGTATCGTGAAACCTTAAAGAACGATGTCATTTAGCGAGATACAGCGTTCTGTACTGTAATAAGTTGGTGAGAAACTGTGAGGTCAAGCAAATATTGTAATTGTGAACGAAACAGTGTAATTGAGCGTATTTAGATACAAGTGCGAATGTTAGGTTAGGTTGAGATATCAACCGTCGTAAAACCGCATTAAACAATGTCACTTAGTGAGATGTAGTGTTTTTCAACATTAGAAGTCGCGAACTACGACATCTAATGTGAAAGCGCATGAAACCGTCGTAATCTTGTAGAAAACATTGTAAAGTTGCGAGTAAAACGTTTTCTAACGATAGAAGTGCGAAGGTTAGCTTGAGTTATGTTAGTTTAAGCTATGTAGCGTCGTGAGACCACCAAAAAGGACGTCATCTAACGAGATAGTGTTGTTTTATTGCATGTACGAAACTGCAATAGGTGAAATGTTGTGAAAGTACACAAAACGGCTTGAACAAGCCAGATACTGCGTGTTGTACCGTTACAAGTGCGAAACTGCTATGTTGTGACATTCTCGGTAAAGCGCATGCAAGTATCGTGAAACCTTAAAGAACGATGTCATTTAGCGAGATACAGCGTTCTGTACTGTAATAAGTTGGTGAGAAACTGTGAGGTCAAGCAAATATCGTAATTGTGAACGAAACAGTGTAATTGAGCGTATTCAGATACAAGTGCGAATGTTAGGTTAGGTTGAGATATCAACCGTCGTAAAACCGCATTAAACAATGTCACTTAGTGAGATGTAGTGTTTTTCAACATTACAAGTCGGGAACTACGATATCTAATGTGAAAGCGCATGAAACCGTTGTAATGTTGTAGAAAGCAATGTAAAGTAGCGAGTAAAACGTTTTCTAACGATAGAAGTGCGAAGGTTATGTTAGGTTGAGTTATGTTAGTTTAAGCTACGTAGCGTCGTGAAACCACCAAAAACGACGTCATCTAACGAGATAGTGTTGTTTTATTGCGAGTACGAAACTGCGATAGGTAAAATGTTGTGAAAGCACACAAAACGGCATGAACAAGCCAAATACTGCGTGTTGTACCGTTACAAGTGCGAAACTGCTATGTTGTGACATTCTCGGTAAAGCGCATGCAAGTATCGTGAAACCTTAAAGAACGATGTCATTTAGCGAGATACAGCGTTCTGTACTGTAATAAGTTGGTGAGAAACTGTGAGGTCAAGCAAATATCGTCATTGTGAACGAAACAGTGTAATTGAGCGTATTTAGATACAAGTGCGAATGTTAGGTTAGGTTGAGATAACCGTCGTAAAACCGCATTAAACAATGTCACTTAGTGAGATGTAGTGTTTTTCAACATTACAAGTCGGGAACTACGATATCTAATGTGAAAGCGCATGAAACCGTCGTAATCTTGTAGAAAATATCGTAAAGTTGCGAGTAAAACGTTTTCTAACGATAGAAGTGCGAAGGTTAGCTTGAGTTATGTTAGTTTAAGCTATGTAGCGTCGTGAGACCACCAAAAAGGACGTCATCTAACGAGATAGTGTTGTTTTCTTGCATGTACGAAACTGCAATAGGTGAAATGTTGTGAAAGTACACAAAACGGCTTGAACAAGCCAAATACTGCTTGTTCTACCGTTACAAGTGCGAAACTGCTATATTGTGATATTCTCGTTAAAGCGCATGCAAGCATCGTGAAACCTTAAAGAACAATGTCATTTAGCGAGATACAGCGTTCTGTACTGCAATAAGTTGGTGAAAAACTGTGAGGTTATGCAAATATTGTAATTTTGAACGAAACAGTGTAATAGAGCGTTTTTCAATACAAGTACGAATGTTAGGTTAGGTTAAGATATGAACCGTCGTAAAACCGCATTAAACAATGTCACTTAGTGAGATGTAGTGTTTTTCAACATTACAAGTCGGGAACTACGATATCTAATGTGAAAGCGCGTGAAACCGTCGTAATCTTGTAGAAAACATTGTAAAGTTGCGAGTAAAACGTTTTCTAACGATAGAAGTGCGAAGGTTAGCTTGAGTTATGTTAGTTTAAGCTATGTAGCGTCGTGAGACCACCAAAAAGGACGTCATCTAACGAGATAGTGTTGTTTTCTTGCATGTACGAAACTGCAATAGGTAAAATGTTGTGAAAGCACACAAAACGGCATGAACAAGCCAAATACTGCGTGTTGTACCTTCACAAGTGCGAAACTGCTATATTGTGATATTCTCGTTAAAGCGCATGCAAGCATCGTGAAACCTTAAAGAACAATGTCATTTAGCGAGATACAGCGTTCTGTACTGCAATAAGTTGGTGAAAAACTGTGAGGTTATGCAAATATCGTAATTGTGAACAAAACAGTGTAATAGAGCGTTTTTAGATACAAGTGCGAATGTTAGGTTAGGTTAAGATATGAACCGTCGTAAAACCGCATTAAACAATGTCAATTAGTGAGATGCAGTGTTTTTCACCATTAAAAGTGGGGAACTGCGATATCTAATGTGAAAGCGCTTGCAACCGTCGTTAGGTTAGGTTAGGTTAGGTTAGGTTTGGTTAGGTTAGGTTAGGTTAGGTTAGATTAGGTTAGGTTGGGTTGAGTTGGGTTAGGTTAGGTTAGGTTAGGTTGGGTTAGGTTAGGTTAGGTTAGGTTAGGTTACGTTAGGTTACGTTAGGTTACGTTAGGTTAGGTTACGTTAGGTTACGTTAGGTTACGTTAGGTTAGGTAAGGATAATTTGGTTAGGTTAGGTAAGGTTAGGTTAGGTTAGGTTGGGTTGGGTGTTGTTGGGTTGGGTTGGGTTAGGTTGGGTTAGGTTAGGTTAGGTTACGTTAGGTTAGGTTAGGTTAGGTTAGGTTAGGTTAGGTTAGGTTACGTTAGGTTAGGTTAGGTCAGGTAAGGTTAGGTTACGTTAGAATAGGTTAGGTTAGGTTAGGTTACGTTAGGTTAGGTTAAGTTAGGTTAGGTTAGGTTTGGTTAGGTTAGGTTAGGTTAGCTTAGGTTAGCTTAGGTTAGGTTAGGTTGGGTTGGGTTGGGTTAGGTTGGGTTAGGTTAGGTTAGGTTAGGTTGGGTTAGGTTAGGTTAGTTTAGGTTAGGTTAGGTTAGGTTAGGTTGGATTGGGTTGGGTTAGGTTAGGTTAGGTAAGGTTAGGTTAGGTTAGGTTAGGTTACGTTAGGTTAAGGTATGAACCGTCGTAAAACCGCATTAAACAATGTCACTTAGTGAGATGCAGTGTTTTTCACCTTTACAAGTTGGGGACTGTGATATCTAATGTGAAAGCGCTTGAAACCGTCGTAATGTTTTAGAAAGCAATGTAAAGTAGCGAGTAAAACGTTTTCTAACGATAGAAGTGCGAAGGTTATGTTAGGTTTGGTTAGGTTAGGTTAGGTTAGGTTAGGGATGTTAGGTAAGGTTTGGTTAGTTTAAGCGAGGTAGCGTCGTGAAACTACCAAAAACAACGTCATCTAACGAGATAGTGTTGTTTTATTGCGAGTACGAAACTGCGATAGGTGAAACGTTGTGAAAGCACACAAAACGGCATGAACAAGCCAGATACTGCGTCTTGTGCCGTTACAAGTGCGAAACTGCTTTATTGTGATATTCTCGTTAAAGCGCATGCAAGTATCGTGAAACCTTAAAGAACGATGTCATTTAGCGAGATACAGCGTTCTGTACTGTAATAAGTTAGTGAGAAACTGTGAGGTCAAGCAAATATCGTAATTGTGAACGAAACAGTGTAATTGAGCGTATTTAGATACAAGTGCGAATGTTAGGTTAGGTTGAGATATCAACTGTCGTAAAACCGCATTAAACAATGTCACTTAGTGAGATGTAGTGTTTTTCAACATTACAAGTCGGGAACTACGATATCTAATGTGAAAGCGCATGAAACCGTCGTAATCTTGTAAAAACATTGCAAAGTTGCGAGTAAAACGTTTTCTAACGATAGAAGTGCGAAGGTTAGCTTGAGTTATGTTATTTTAAGCTATGTAGCGTCGTGAGACCACCAAAAAGGACGTCATCTAACGAGATAGTGTTGTTTTATTGCATGTACGAAACTGCAATAGGTGAAATGTTGTGAAAGTACACAAAACGGCTTGAACAAGCCAGATACTGCGTGTTGTACCGTTACAAGTGCGAAACTGCTTTATTGCGATATTCTCGTTAAAGCGCATGCAAGTATCGTGAAACCTTAAAGAACGATGTCATTTAGCGAGATACAGCGTTCTGTACTGTAATAAGTTGGTGAGAAACTGTGAGGCCAAGCAAATATCGTAATTGTGAACGAAACAGTGTAATTGAGCGTATTTAGATACAAGTGCGAATGTTAGGTTAGGTTGAGATATCAACCGTCGTAAAACCGCATTAAACAATGTCACTTAGTGAGATGTAGTGTTTTTCAACATTACAAGTCGGGAACTACGATATCTAATGTGAAAGCGCATGAAACCGTCGTAATGTTGTAGAAAGCAATGTAAAGTAGCGAGTAAAACGTTTTCGAACGATAGAAGTGCGAAGGTTATGTTAGGTTGAGTTATGTTAGTTTAAGCTACGTAGCGTCGTGAAACCACCAAAAACGACGTCATCTAACGAGATAGTGTTGTTTTATTGCGAGTACGAAACTGCGATAGGTAAAATGTTGTGAAAGCACACAAAACGGCATGAACAAGCCAAATACTGCGTGTTGTACCGTTACAAGTGCGAAACTGCTATGTTGTGACATTCTCGGTAAAGCGCATGCAAGCATCGTGAAACCTTAAAGAACAATGTCATTTAGCGAGATACAGCGTTCTGTACTGCAATAAGATGGTGAAAAGCTGTGAGGTTATGCAAATATCGTAATTGTGAACGAAACAGTGTAATTGAGCGTATTCAGATACAAGTGCGAATGTTAGGTTAGGTTGAGATATCAACCGTCGTAAAACCGCATTAAACAATGTCACTTAGTGAGATGTAGTGTTTTTCAACATTACAAGTCGGGAACTACGATATCTAATGTGAAAGCGCATGAAACCGTCGTAATCTTGTAGAAAACATTGTAAAGTTGCGAGTAAAACGTTTTCTAACGATAGAAGTGCGAAGGTTAGCTTGAGTTATGTTAGTTTAAGCTATGTAGCGTCGTGAGACCACCAAAAAGTACGTCATCTAACGAGATAGTGTTGTTTTATTGCATGTACGAAACTGCAATAGGTGAAATGTTGTGAAAGTACACAAAACGGCTTGAACAAGCCAGATACTGCGTGTTCTACCGTTACAAGTGCGAAACTGCTATATTGTGATATTCTCGTTAAAGCGCATGCAAGCATCGTGAAACCTTAAAGAACAATGTCATTTAGCGAGATACAGCGTTCTGTACTGCAATAAGTTGGTGAAAAACTGTGAGGTTATGCAAATATCGTAATTGTGAACAAAACAGTGTAATAGAGCGTTTTTAGATACAAGTGCGAATGTTAGGTTAGGTTAAGATATGAACCGTCGTAAAACCGCATTAAACAATGTCAATTAGTGAGATGCAGTGTTTTTCACCATTAAAAGTGGGGAACTGCGATATCTAATGTGAAAGCGCTTGCAACCGTCGTTAGGTTAGGTTAGGTTAGGTTAGGTTAGGTTTGGTTAGGTTAGGTTAGGTTAGGTTAGGTTAGGTTAGATTAGGTTAGGTTGGGTTGAGTTGGGTTAGGTTAGGTTAGGGTGGGTTAGGTTAGGTTAGGTTAGGTTAGGTTACGTTAGGTTACGTTAGGTTACGTTAGGTTACGTTAGGTTAGGTTAGGTTAGGTAAGGATAATTTGGCTAGGTTAGGTAAGGTTAGGTTAGGTTGGGTTGGGTGTTGTTGGGTTGGGTTGGGTTAGGTTGGGTTAGGTTAGGTTAGGTTACGTTAGGTTAGGTTAGGTTAGGTTAGGTTAGGTTACGTTAGGTTATGTTAGGTTAGGTTAGGTTACGTTAGGTTAGGTTAGGTCAGGTAAGGTTAGGTTACGTTAGAATAGGTTAGGTTAGGTTAGGTTACGTTAGGTTAGGTTAAGTTAGGTTAGGTTAGGTTTGGTTAGGTTAGGTTAGGTTAGCTTAGGTTAGCTTAGGTTAGGTTAGGTTGGGTTGGGTTGGGTTAGGTTGGGTTAGGTTAGGTTAGGTTAGGTTGGGTTAGGTTAGGTTAGTTTAGGTTAGGTTAGGTTAGGTTAGGTTGGATTGGGTTGGGTTAGGTTAGGTTAGGTTAGGTAAGGTTAGGTTAGGTTAGGTTAGGTTACGTTAGGTTAAGGTATGAACCGTCGTAAAACCGCATTAAACAATGTCACTTAGTGAGATGCAGTGTTTTTCACCTTTACAAGTTGGGGACTGTGATATCTAATGTGAAAGCGCTTGAAACCGTCGTAATGTTGTAGAAAGCAATGTAAAGTAGCGAGTAAAACGTTTTCTAACGATAGAAGTGCGAAGGTTATGTTAGGTTTGGTTAGGTTAGGTTAGGTTAGGTTAGAGTTGTTAGGTAAGGTTTGGTTAGTTTAAGCTAGGTAGCGTCGTGAAACTACCAAAAACAACGTCATCTAACGAGATAGTGTTGTTTTATTGCGAGTACGAAACTGCGATAGGTGAAATGTTGTGAAAGCACACAAAACGGCATGAACAAGCCAGATACTGCGTCTTGTGCCGTTACAAGTGCGAAACTGCTCTATTGTGATATTCTCGTTAAAGCGCATGCAAGTATCGTGAAACCTTAAGGAACGATGTCATTTAGCGAGATACAGCGTTCTGTACTGTAATAAGTTGGTGAGAAACTGTGAGGTCAAGCAAATATCGTAGCACAGAAAGGCGGGCGAGTTGGAACTTATCCATAGTGGGCAGCGCACAAAAGGAAACACACAGGAGAAGGAATCAGGACAAGCGCTGGTCCTGATTCCTTCCAGCGCTTGTCCTGATTCCTTCCAGCGCTTGTCCTGACAAGCGCTGGGACCAGCGCTTGTCCTGAAGGACAAGCGCTGGTCCCAGCGCTTGTCCTGATTCCTTCTCCTGTGTGTTTCCTTTTGTGCGCTGCCCACTATGGGCAAATATCGTAATTGTGAACGAAACAGTGTAATTGAGCGTATTTAGATACAAGTGCGAATGTTAGGTTAGGTTGAGATATCAACTGTCGTAAAACCGCATTAAACAATGTCACTTATTGAGATGTAGTGTTTTTCAACATTACAAGTCGGGAACTACGATATCTAATGTGAAAGCGCATGAAACCGTCGTAATGTTGTAGAAAGCAATGTAAAGTAGCGAGTAAAACGTTTTCTAACGATAGAAGTGCGAAGGTTATGTTAGGTTGAGTTATGTTAGTTTAAGCTACGTAGCGTCGTGAAACCACCAAAAACGACGTCATCTAACGAGATAGTGTTGTTTTATTGCCAGTACGAAACTGCGATAGGTGAAATGTTGTGAAAGCACACAAAACGGCATGAACAAGCCAAATACTGCGTGTTCTACCGTTACAAGTGCGAAACTGCTATATTGTGACATTCTCGGTAAAGCGCATGCAAGTATCGTGAAACCTTAAAGAACGATGTCATTTAGCGAGATACAGCGTTCTGTACTGCAATAAGTTGGTGAAAAGCTGTGAGGTTATGCAAATATCGTAATTGTGAACGAAACAGTGTAATTGAGCGTATTCAGATACAAGTGCGAATTTTAGGTTAGGTTGAGATATCAACCGTCGTAAAACCGCATTTAACAATGTCACTTAGTGAGATGTAGTGTTTTTCAACATTACAAGTCGGGAACTACGATATCTAATGTGAAAGCGCATGAAACCGTCGTAATCTTGTAGAAAACATTGTAAAGTTGCGAGTAAAACGTTTTCTAACGATAGAAGTGCGAAGGTTAGCTTGAGTTATGTTAGTTTAAGCTATGTAGCGTCGTGAGACCACCAAAAAGGACGTCATCTAACGAGATTGTGTTGTTTTATTGCATGTACGAAACTGCAATAGGTGAAATGTTGTGAAACTACACAAAACGGCTTGAACAAGCCAGATACTGCGTGTTGTACCGTTACAAGTGCGAAACTGCTTTATTGCGATATTCTCGTTAAAGCGCATGCAAGTATCGTGAAACCTTAAAGAACGATGTCATTTAGCGAGATACAGCGTTCTGTACTGTAATAAGTTGGTGAGAAACTGTGAGGTCATGCAAATATCGTAATTGTGAACGAAACAGTGTAATTGAGCGTATTTAGATACAAGTGCGAATGTTAGGTTAGGTTGAGATATCAACCGTCGTAAAACCGCATTAAACAATGTCACTTAGTGAGATGTAGTGTTTTTCAACATTACAAGTCGGGAACTACGATATCTAATGTGAAAGCGCATGAAACCGTCGTAATGTTGTAGAAAGCAATGTAAAGTAGCGAGTAAAACGTTTTCTAACGATAGAAGTGCGAAGGTTATGTTAGGTTGAGTTATGTTAGTTTAAGCTACGTAGCATCGTGAAACCACCAAAAACGACGTCATCTAACGAGATAGTGTTGTTTTATTGCGAGTACGAAACTCCGATAGGTAAAATGTGAAAGCACACAAAACGGCATGAACAAGCCAAATACTGCGTGTTGTACCGTTACAAGTGCGAAACTGCTATGTTGTGACATTCTCGGTAAAGCGCATGCAAGCATCGTGAAACCTTAAAGAACAATGTCATTTAGCGAGATACAGCGTTCTGTACTGCAATAAGTTGGTGAAAAGCTGTGAGGTTATGCAAATATCGTAATTGTGAACGAAACAGTGTAATTGAGCGTATTCAGATACAAGTGCGAATGTTAGGTTAGGTTGAGATATCAACCGTCGTAAAACCGCATTAAACAATGTCACTTAGTGAGATGTAGTGTTTTTCAACATTACAAGTAGGGAACTACGATATCTAATGTGAAAGCGCATGAAACCGTCGTAATCTTGTAGAAAACATTGTAAAGTTGCGAGTAAAACGTTTTCTAACGATAGAAGTGCGAAGGTTAGCTTGAGTTATGTTAGTTTAAGCTATGTAGCGTCGTGAGACCACCAAAAAGGACGTCATCTAACGAGATAGTGTTGTTTTATTGCATGTACGAAACTGCAATAGGTGAAATGTTGTGAAAGTACACAAAACGGCTTGAACAAGCCAGATACTGCGTGTTGTACCGTTACAAGTGCGAAACTGCTTTATTGCGATATTCTCGTTAAAGCGCATGCAAGTATCGTGAAACCTTAAAGAACGATGTCATTTAGCGAGATACAGCGTTCTGTACTGTAATAAGTTGGTGAGAAACTGTGAGGTCAAGCAAATATCGTAATTGTGAACGAAACAGTGTAATTGAGCGTATTTAGATACAAGTGCGAATGTTAGGTTAGGTTGAGATATCAACCGTCGTAAAACCGCATTAAACAATGTCACTTAGTGAGATGTAGTGTTTTTCAACATTACAAGTCGGGAACTACGATATCTAATGTGAAAGCGCATGAAACCGTCGTAATCTTGTAGAAAACATTGTAAAGTTGCGAGTAAAACGTTTTCTAACGATAGAAGTGCGAAGGTTAGCTTGAGTTATGTTAGTTTAAGCTATGTAGCGTCGTGAGACCACCAAAAAGGACGTCATCTAACGAGATAGTGTTGTTTTCTTGCATGTACGAAACTGCAATAGGTGAAATGTTGTGAAAGTACACAAAACGGCTTGAACAAGCCAAATACTGCGTGTTCTACCGTTACAAGTGCGAAACTGCTATATTGTGATATTCTCGTTAAAGCGCATGCAAGCATCGTGAAACCTTAAAGAACAATGTCATTTAGCGAGATACAGCGTTCTGTACTGCAATAAGTTGGTGAAAAACTGTGAGGTTATGCAAATATTGTAATTGTGAACGAAACAGTGTAATAGAGCGTTTTTCAATATAAGTACGAATGTTAGGTTAGGTTAAGATATGAACCGTCGTAAAACCGCATTAAACAATGTCACTTAGTGAGATGCAGTGTTTTTCACCATTACAAGTCGGGAACAGCGATATCTAATGTGAAAGCGCTTGCAAACGTCGTTAGGTTAGGTTAGGTTAGGTTTGGTTAGGTTACGTTAGGTTAGGTTTGGTTAGGTTAGGTTAGGTTAGGTTAGGTTAGGTTAGGTTATGTTAGGTTAGGTTGGGTTAGGTTAGGTTAGGTTACGTTAGGTTAAGGTATGAACCGTCGTAAAACCGCAATAAACAATGTCACTTAGTGAGATGCAGTGTTTTTCACCTTTACAAGTTGGGAACTGCGATATCTAATGTGAAAGCGCTTGAAACCGTCGTAATGTTGTAGAAAGCAATGTAAAGTAGCGAGTAAAACGTTTTCTAACGATAGAAGTGCGAAAGTTAGGTTAGGTTATGTTAGTTTAATCTAGGTAGCGTCGTGAAACTACCAAAAACGACGTCATCTAACGAGATAGTGTTGTTTTATTGCGAGTATTAAACTGCGATAGGTGAAATGTTGTGAAAGCACACAAAACGGCATGAACAAGCCAAATACTGCGTGTTATACCGTTACAAGTGCGAAACTGCTATATTGTGATTTTCTCGTTAAAGCGCATGCAAGCATCGTGAAACCTTAAAGAACAATGTCATTTAGCGAGATACAGCGTTCTGTACTGCAATAAGTTGGTGAAAAACTGTCAGGTTATGCAAATATCGTAATTGTGAACGAAACAGTGTAATAGAGCGTTTTTCAATACAAGTACGAATGTTAGGTTAGGTTAAGATATGAACCGTCGTAAAACCGCATTAAACAATGTCACTTAGTGAGATGCAGTGTTTTTCACCATTACAAGTCGGGAACTGCGATATCTAATGTGAAAGCGCTTGCAAACGTCGTTAGGTTAGGTTAGGTTAGGTTAGGTTACGTTAGGTTAGGTTCGGTTAGGTCAGGTTAGGTTAGGTTAGGTTAGGTTATGTTAGGTTAGGTTGGGTTAGGTTAGGTTAGGTTAGGTTAAGATATGAACCGCGCTAAAACCGCATTAAACAATGTCACTTAGTGAGACGCAGTGTTTTTCACCTTTACAAGATGAGAACTGCGATATCTAATGTGAAAGCGCTTGAAACCGTCGTAATGTTATAGAAAGCATTGTAAAGTAGCGAGTAAAACGTTTTCTAACGATAGAAGTGCGAAGGTTATGTTAGGTTGAGTTATGTTAGTTCAAGCTAGGTAGCGTCGTGAAACTACCAAAAACAACGTCATCTAACGAGATAGTGTTGTTTTATTGCGAGTACGAAACTGCGATAGGTGAAATGTTGTGAAAGCACACAAAACGGCATGAACAAGCCAAATACTGCGTGTTGTACCGTTACAAGTGCGAAACTGCTATGTTGTGACATTCTCGGTAAAGCGCATGCAAGTATCATGAAACCTTAAAGAACGATGTCCTTTAGCGAGATACAGCGTTCTGTACTGTAATAAGTTGGTGAGAAACTGTGAGGTCAAGCAAATATCGTAATTGTGAACGAAACAGTGTAATTGAGCGTCTTTAGATACAAGTGCGAATGTTAGGTTAGGTTGACATATCAACCGTCGTAAAACCGCATTAAACAATCTCACTTAGTGAGATGTAGTGTTTTTCAACATTACAAGTCGGGAACTACGATATCTAATGTGAAAGCGCATGAAACCGTCATAATCTTGTAGAAAACATTGTAAAGTTGCGAATAAAACGTTTTCTAACGATAGAAGTGCGAGGTTAGGTTAGGTTAGGTTAGGTTAAGCTATGTAGCGTCGTGAGACCACCAAAAAGGACGTCATCTAACGAGATAGTGTTGTTTTCTTGCATGTACGAAACTGCAATAGGTGAAATGTTGTGAAAGGACACAAAACGGCTTGAACAAGCCAAATACTGCGTGTTCTACCGTTACAAGTGCGAAACTGCTATATTGTGATATTCTCGTTAAAGCGCATGCAAGCATCGTGAAACCTTAAAGAACAATGTCATTTAGCGAGATACAGCGTTCTGTACTGCAATAAGTTGGTGAAAAACTGTGAGGTTATGCAAATATCGTAATTGTGAACGAAACAGTGTAATAGAGCGTTTTTCAATATAAGTACGAATGTTAGGTTAGGTTAAGATATGAACCGTCGTAAAACCGCATTAAACAATGTCACTTAGTGAGATGCAGTGTTTTTCACCATTACAAGTCGGGAACTGCGATATCTAATGTGAAAGCGCTTGCAAACGTCGTTAGGTTAGGTTAGGTTAGGTTAGGTTAGGTTACGTTAGGTTAGGTTTGGTTAGGTTAGGTTAGGTTAGGTTAGGTTAGGTTAGGTTAGGTTATGTTAGGTTAGGTTGGGTTAGGTTAGGTTAGGTTAGGTTAAGATATGAACCGCGTTAAAACCGCATTAAACAATGTCACTTAGTGAGATGCAGTGTTTTTTCACCTTTACAAGATGAGAACTGCGATATCTAATGTGAAAGCGCTTGAAACCGTCGTAATGTTATAGAAAGCATTGTAAAGTAGCGAGTAAAACGTTTTCTAACGATAGAAGTGCGAAGGTTATGTTAGGTTGAGTTATGTTAGTTCAAGCTATGTAGCGTCGTGAAACCACCAAAAACGACGTCATTTAACGAGATAATGTTGTTTTATTGCGAGTACGAAACTGCGATAGGTAAAATGTTGTGAAAGCACACAAAACGGCATGAACAAGCCAAATACTGCGTGTTGTACCGTTACAAGTGGGAAACTGCTATGTTGTGACATTCTCGGTAAAGCGCATGCAAGTATCATGAAACCTTAAAGAACGATGTCCTTTAGCGAGATACAGCGTTCTGTACTGTAATAAGTTGGTGAGAAACTGTGAGGTCAAGCAAATATCGTAATTGTGAACGAAACAGTGTAATTGAGCGTCTTTAGATACAAGTGCGAATGTTAGGTTAGGTTGACATATCAACCGTCGTAAAACCGCATTAAACAATCTCACTTAGTGAGATGTAGTGTTTTTCAACATTACAAGTCGGGAACTACGATATCTAATGTGAAAGCGCATGAAACCGTCGTAATCTTGTAGAAAACATTGTAAAGTTGCGAATAAAACGTTTTCTAACGATAGAAGTGCGAAGGTTAGGTTAGGTTAGGATAGGTTAAGCTAGGTAGCGTCGTGAAACTACCAAAAACGACGTCATCTAACGAGATAGTGTTGTTTTATTGCGAGTATTAAACTGCGATAGGTGAAATGTTGTGAAAGCACACAAAACGGAATGAACAAGCCAAATACTGCGTGTTCTACCGTTACAAGTGCGAAACTGCTATATTGTGATATTCTCGTTAAAGCGCATGCAAGCATCGTGAAACCTTAAAGAACGATGTCATTTAGCGAGATACAGCGTTCTGTACTGCAATAAGTTGGTGAAAAACTGTGAGGTTATGCAAATATCGTAATTGTGAACAAAACAGTGTAATAGAGCGTTTTTAGATACAAGTGCGAATGTTAGGTTAGGTTAAGATATGAACCGTCGTAAAACCGCATTAAACAATGTCAATTACTGAGATGCAGTGTTTTTCACCATTAAAAGTGGGGAACTGCGATATTTAATGTGAAAGCGCTTGCAACCGTCGTTAGGTTAGGTTAGGTTAGGTTAGGTTAGGTTAGGTTTGGTTTGGTTAGGTTAGGTTAGGTTAGGTTAGATTAGGTTAGGTTGGGTTGGGTTGGGTTAGGTTAGGTTAGGTTAGGTTAGGTTGGGTTAGGTTAGGTTAGGTTAGGTTACGTTAGGTTACGTTAGGTACGTTAGGTTAGGTTAGGTTACGTTAGGTTAGGTTAGGTTAGGTAAGGATAATTTGGTTAGGTTAGGTAAGGTTAGGTTAGGTTAGGTTAGGTTAGGTTGGGTTGGGTGTTGTTGGGTTGGGTTGGGTTGGGTTAGGTTGGGTTAGGTTAGGTTAGGTTAGGTTAGGTTACGTTAGGTTATGTTAGGTTAGGTTAGGTTGCGTTAGGTTAGGTTAGGTCAGGTAAGGTTAGGTTACGTTAGAATAGGTTAGGTTAGGTTAGGTTACGTTAGGTTACGTTAGGTTACGTTAGGTTAGGTTAAGTTAGGTTAGGTTAGGTTTGGTTAGGTTAGGTTAGGTTAGCTTAGGTTAGGTTAGGTTGGGTTGGGTTGGGTTAGGTTAGGTTGGGTTAGGTTAGGTTAGGTTAGGTTAGGTTGGGTTAGGTTAGTTTAGGTCAGGTTAGGTTAGGTTAGGTTGGGTTGGGTTGGCTTAGGTTAGGTTAGGGTGGTAAGGTTAGGTTAGGTTAGGTTAGGTTACGTTAGGTTAAGGTATGAACCGTCGTAAAACCGCATTAAACAATGTCACTTAGTGAGATGCAGTGTTTTTCACCTTTACAAGTTGGGAACTGTGATATCTAATGTGAAAGCGCTTGAAACCGTCGTAATGTTGTAGAAAGCAATGTAAAGTAGCGAGTAAAACGTTTTCTAACGATAGAAGTGCGAAAGTTATGTTAGGTTGAGTTATGTTAGTTTAAGCTAGGTAGCGTCGTGAAACTACCAAAAACAACGTCATCTAACGAGATAGTGTTGTTTTATTGCGAGTACGAAACTGCGATAGGTGAAATATTGTGAAAGCACACAAAACGGCATGAACAAGCCAAATACTGCGTGTTGTACCGTTACAAGTGCGAAACTGCTATGCTGTGATATTCTCGTTAAAGCGCATGCAAGCATCGTGAAACCTTAAAGAACGATGTCATTTAGCGAGATACAGCGTTCTGTACTGCAATAAGTTGGTGAAAAACTGTGAGGTTATGCAAATATCCTAATTTTGAACGAAACAGTGTAATAGAGCGTTTTTTAATACAAGTGCGAATGTTAGGTTAGGTTAAGACATGAACCGTCGTAAAACCGCAGTAAACAATGTCACTTAGTGACATGCAGTGTTTTTCACCATTACAAGTCGGGAACTGCGATATCTAACGTGAAAGCGCATGAAACCGTCGTAATCTTGTAGAAAACATTGTAAAGTTGCGAGTAAAACGTTTTCTAACGATAGAAGTGCGAAGGTTAGCTTGAGTTATGTTAGTTTAAGCTATGTAGCGTCGTGAGACCACCAAAAACGACGTCATTTAACGAGATAGTGTTGTTTTATTGCGAGTACGAAACTTCAATAGGTGAAATGTTGTGAAAGTACGCAAAACGGCTTGAACAAGCCAGATACTGCGTGTTGTACCGTTACAAGTGCGAAACTGCTTTATTGCGATATTCTCGTTAAAGCGCATGCAAGTATCGTGAAACCTTAAAGAACGATGTCATTTAGCGAGATACAGCGTTCTGTACTGTAATAAGTTGGTGAGAAATTGTGAGGTCAAGCAAATATCGTAATTGTGAACGAAACAGTGTAATTGAGCGTATTTAGATACAAGTGCGAATGTTAGGTTAGGTTGAGATATCAACCGTCGTAAAACCGCATTAAACAATGTCACTTAGTGAGATGTAGTGTTTTTCAACATTACAAGTCGGGAACTACGATATCTAATGTGAAAGCGCATGAAACCGTCGTAATGTTGTAGAAAGCAATGTAAAGTAGCGAGTAAAACGTTTTCTAACGATAGAAGTGCAAAGGTTATGTTAGGTTGAGTTATGTTAGTTTAAGCTACGTAGCGTCGTGAAACCACCAAAAACGACGTCATCTAACGAGATAGTGTTGTTTTATTGCGAGTACGAAACTGCGATAGGTAAAATGTTGTGAAAGCACACAAAACGGCATGAACAAGCCAAATACTGCGTGTTGTACCGTTACAAGTCCGAAACTGCTATGTTGTGACATTCTCGGTAAAGCGCATAAGTATCGTGAAACCTTAAAGAACGATGTCATTTAGCGAGATACAGCGTTCTGTACTGTAATAAGTTGGTGAGAAACTGTGAGGTCAAGCAAATATCGTCATTGTGAACGAAACAGTGTAATTGAGCGTATTTAGATACAAGTGCGAATGTTAGGTTAGGTTGAGATATCAACCGTCGTAAAACCGCATTAAACAATGTCACTTAGTGAGATGTAGTGTTTTTCAACATTACAAGTCGGGAACTACGATATCTAATGTGAAAGCGCATGAAACCGTCGTAATCTTGTAGAAAACATTGTAAAGTTGCGAGTAAAACGTTTTCTAACAATAGAAGTGCGAAGGTTAGCTTGAGTTATGTTAGTTTAAGCTATGTAGCGTCGTGAGACCACCAAAAAGGACGTCATCTAACGAGATAGTGTTGTTTTCTTGCATGTACGAAACTGCAATAGGTGAAATGTTGTGAAAGTACACAAAACGTCTTGAACAAGCCAAATACTGCGTGTTCTACCGTTACAAGTGCGAAACTGCTATATTGTGATATTCTCGTTAAAGCGCATGCAAGCATCGTGAAACCTTAAAGAACAATGTCATTTAGCGAGATACAGCGTTCTGTACTGCAATAAGTTGGTGAAAAACTGTGAGGTTATGCAAATATCGTAATTGTGAACGAAACAGTGTAATAGAGCGTTTTTCAATATAAGTACGAATGTTAGGTTAGGTTAAGATATGAACCGTCGTAAAACCGCATTAAACAATGTCACTTAGTGAGATGCAGTGTTTTTCACCATTACAAGTCGGGAACTGCGATATCTAATGTGAAAGCGCTTGCAAACGTCGTTAGGTTAGGTTAGGTTAGGTTAGGTTAGGTTACGTTAGGTTAGGTTTGGTTAGGTTAGGTTAGGTTAGGTTAGGTTATGTTAGGTTAGGTTGGGTTAGGTTAGGTTAGGTTAGGTTAAGATATGAACCGCGCTAAAACCGCATTAAACAATGTCACTTAGTGAGATGCAGTGTTTTTCACCTTTACAAGATGAGAACTGCGATATCTAATGTGAAAGCGCTTGAAACCGTCGTAATGTTATAGAAAGCATTGTAAAGTAGCGAGTAAAACGTTTTCTAACGATAGAAGTGCGAAGGTTATGTTAGGTTGAGTTATGTTAGTTCAAGCTAGGTAGCGTCGTGAAACCACCAAAAACGACGTCATTTAACGAGATAATGTTGTTTTATTGCGAGTACGAAACAGCGATAGGTAAAATGTTGTGAAAGCACACAAAACGGCATGAACAAGCCAAATACTGCGTGTTGTACCGTTACAAGTGCGAAACTGCTATGTTGTGACATTCTCGGTAAAGCGCATGCAAGTATCATGAAACCTTAAAGAACGATGTCCTTTAGCGAGATACAGCGTTCTGTACTGTAATAAGTTGGTGAAAAACTGTGAGGTCAAGCAAATATCGTAATTGTGAACGAAACAGTGTAATTGAGCGTCTTTAGATACAAGTGCGAATGTTAGGTTAGGTTGACATATCAACCGTCGTAAAACCGCATTAAACAATCTCACTTATAGAGATGTAGTGTTTTTCAACATTACAAGTCGGGAACTACGATATCTAATGTGAAAGCGCATGAAACCGTCGTAATCTTGTAGAAAACATTGTAAAGTTACGAATAAAACGTTTTCTAACGATAGAAGTGCGAAGGTTAGGTTAGGTTAGGTTAGGTTAAGCTAGGTAGCGTCGTGAAACTACCAAAAACGACGTCATCTAACGAGATAGTGTTGTTTTATTGCGAGTATTAAACTGCGATAGGTGAAATGTTGTGAAAGCACACAAAACGGAATGAACAAGCCAAATACTGCGTGTTCTACCGTTACAAGTGCGAAACTGCTATATTGTGATATTCTCGTTAAAGCGCATGCAAGCATCGTGAAACCCTAAAGAAAAATGTCATTTAGCGAGATACAGCGTTCTGTACTGCAATAAGTTGGTGAAAAACTGGGAGGTTATGCAAATATCGTAATTGTGAACAAAACAGTGTAATAGAGCGTTTTTAGATACAAGTGCGAATGTTTGGTTAGGTTAAGATATGAACCGTCGTAAAACCGCATTAAACAATGTCAATTAGTGAGATGCAGTGTTTTTCACCATTAAAAGTGGGGAACTGCGATATCTAATGTGAAAGCGCTTGCAACCGTCGTTAGGTTAGGTTAGGTTAGGTTAGGTTAGGTTTGGTTAGGTTAGGTTAGGTTAGATTAGATTAGGTTAGGTTGGGTTGAGTTGGGTTAGGTTAGGTTAGGTTAGGTTGGGTTAGGTTAGGTTAGGTTAGGTTACGTTAGGTTACGTTAGGTACGTTAGGTTAGGTTAGGTTACGTTAGGTTAGGTTAGGTTAGGTAAGGATAATTTGGTTAGGTTAGGTAAGGTTAGGTTAGGTTAGGTTAGGTTAGGTTGGGTTGGGTGTTGTTGGGTTGGGTTGGGTTGGGTTAGGTTGGGTTAGGTTAGGTTAGGTTAGGTTAGGTTACGTTAGGTTATGTTAGGTTAGGTTAGGTTGCGTTACGTTAGGTTAGGTCAGGTAAGGTTAGGTTACGTTAGAATAGGTTAGGTTAGGTTAGGTTACGTTAGGTTAGGTTAAGTTAGGTTAGGTTAGGTTTGGTTAGGTTAGGTTAGGTTAGCTTAGGTTAGGTTAGGTTGGGTTGGGTTGGGTTAGGTTAGGTTTGGTTAGGTTAGGTTAGGTTAGGTTAGGTTGGGTTAGGTTAGTTTAGGTTAGGTTAGCTTAGGTTAGGTTGGGTTGGGTTGGCTTAGGTTAGGTTAGGGTGGTAAGGTTAGGTTAGGTTAGGTTAGGTTACGTTAGGTTAAGGTATGAACCGTCGTAAAACCGCATTAAACAATGTCACTTAGTGAGATGCAGTGTTTTTCACCTTTACAAGTTGGGAACTGTGATATCTAATGTGAAAGCGCTTGAAACCGTCGTAATGTTGTAGAAAGCAATGCAAAATAGCGAGTAAAACGTTTTCTAACGATAGAAGTGCGAAAGTTATGTTAGGTTGAGTTATGTTAGTTTAAGCTAGGTAGCGTCGTGAAACTACCAAAAACAACGTCATCTAACGAGATAGTGTTGTTTTATTGCGAGTACGAAACTGCGATAGGTGAAATGTTGTGAAAGCACACAAAACGGCATGAACAAGCCAAATACTGCGTGTTGTACCGTTACAAGTGCGAAACTGCTATGTTGTGATATTCTCGTTAAAGCGCATGCAAGCATCGTGAAACCTTAAAGAACGATGTCATTTAGCGAGATACAGCGTTCTTTACTGCAATAAGTTGGTGAAAAACTGTGAGGTTATGCAAATATCCTAATTTTGAACGAAACAGTGTAATAGAGCGTTTTTTAATACAAGTGCGAATGTTAGGTTAGGTTAAGACATTAACCGTCGTAAAACCGCAGTAAACAATGTCACTTAGTGACATGCAGTGTTTTTCACCATTACAAGTCGGGAACTGCGATATCTAATGTGAAAGCGCATGAAACCGTCGTAATCTTGTAGAAAACATTGTAAAGTTGCGAGTAAAACGTTTTCTAACGATAGAAGTGCGAAGGTTAGCTTGAGTTATGTTAGTTTAAGCTATGTAGCGTCGTGAGACCACCAAAAACGACGTCATTTAACGAGATAGTGTTGTTTTATTGCGAGTACGAAACTTCAATAGGTGAAATGTTGTGAAAGTACGCAAAACGGCTTGAACAAGCCAGATACTGCGTGTTGTACCGTTACAAGTGCGAAACTGCTTTATTGCGATATTCTCGTTAAAGCGCATGCAAGTATCGTGAAACCTTAAAGAACGATGTCATTTAGCGAGATACAGCGTTCTGTACTGTAATAAGTTGGTGAGAAACTGTGAGGTCAAGCAAATATCGTAATTGTGAACGAAACAGTGTAATTGAGCGTATTTAGATACAAGTGCGAATGTTAGGTTAGGTTGAAATATCAACCGTCGTAAAACCGCATTAAACAATGTCACTTAGTGAGATGTAGTGTTTTTCAACATTACAAGTCGGGAACTACGATATCTAATGTGAAAGCGCATGAAACCGTCGTAATGTTGTAGAAAGCAATGTAAAGTAGCGAGTGAAACGTTTTCTAACGATAGAAGTGCGAAGGTTATGTTAGGTTGAGTTATGTTAGTTTAAGCTACGTAGCGTCGTGAAACCACCAAAAACGACGTCATCTAACGAGATAGTGTTGTTTTATTGCGAGTACGAAACTGCGATAGGTAAAATGTTGTGAAAGCACACAAAACGGCATGAACAAGCCAAATACTGCGTGTTGTACCGTTACAAGTGCGAAACTGCTATGTTGTGACATTCTCGGTAAAGCGCATGCAAGTATCGTGAAACCTTAAAGAACGATGTCATTTAGCGAGATACAGCGTTCTGTACTGCAATAAGTTGGTGAAAAACTGTGAGGTTATGCAAATATCGTAATTGTGAACGAAACAGTGTAATAGAGCGTCTTTAGATACAAGTGCGAATGTTAGGTTAGGTTGAGATATCAACCGTCGTAAAACCGCATTAAACAATGTCACTTAGTGAGATGTAGTGTTTTTCAACATTACAAGTCGGGAACTACGATATCTAATGTGAAAGCGCATGAAACCGTCGTAATCTTGTAGAAAACATTGTAAAGTTGCGAGTAAAACGTTTTCTAACAATAGAAGTGCGAAGGTTAGCTTGAGTTATGTTAGTTTAAGCTATGTAGCGTCGTGAGACCACCAAAAAGGACGTCATCTAACGAGATAGTGTTGTTTTCTTGCATGTACGAAACTGCAATAGGTGAAATGTTGTGAAAGTACACAAAACGGCTTGAACAAGCCAAATACTGCGTGTTCTACCGTTACAAGTGCGAAACTGCTATATTGTGATATTCTCGTTAAAGCGCATGCAAGCATCGTGAAACCTTAAAGAACAATGTCATTTAGCGAGATACAGCGTTCTGTACTGCAATAAGTTGGTGAAAAACTGTGAGGTTATGCAAATATCGTAATTGTGAACGAAACAGTGTAATAGAGCGTTTTTCAATATAAGTACGAATGTTAGGTTAGGTTAAGATATGAACCGTCGTAAAACCGCATTAAACAATGTCACTTAGTGAGATGCAGTGTTTTTCACCATTACAAGTCGGGAACTGCGATATCTAATGTGAAAGCGCTTGCAAACGTCGTTAGGTTAGGTTAGGTTAGGTTAGGTTACGTTAGGTTAGGTTTGGTTAGGTTAGGTTAGGTTAGGTTAGGTTAGGTTATGTTAGGTTAGGTTGGGTTAGGTTAGGTTAGGTTAGGTTAAGATATGAACCGCGCTAAAACCGCATTAAACAATGTCACTTAGTGAGATGCAGTGTTTTTCACCTTTACAAGCTGAGAACTGCGATATCTAATGTGAAAGCGCTTGAAACCGTCGTAATGTTATAGAAAGCATTGTAAAGTAGCGAGTAAAACGTTTTCTAACGATAGAAGTGCGAAGGTTATGTTAGGTTGAGTTATGTTAGTTCAAGCTAGGTAGCGTCGTGAAACCACCAAAAACGACGTCATTTAACGAGATAATGTTGTTTTATTGCGAGTACGAAACTGCGATAGGTAAAATGTTGTGAAAGCACACAAAACGGCATGAACAAGCCAAATACTGCGTGTTGTACCGTTACAAGTGCGAAACTGCTATGTTGTGACATTCTCGGTAAAGCGCATGCAAGTATCATGAAACCTTAAAGAACGATGTCCTTTAGCGAGATACAGCGTTCTGTACTGTAATAAGTTGGTGAAAAACTGTGAGGTCAAGCAAATATCGTAATTGTGAACAAAACAGTGTAATTGAGCGTCTTTAGATACAAGTGCGAATGTTAGGTTAGGTTGACATATCAACCGTCGTAAAACCGCATTAAACAATCTCACTTAGTGAGATGTAGTGTTTTTCAACATTACAAGTCGGGAACTACGATATCTAATGTGAAAGCGCATGAAACCGTCGTAATCTTGTAGAAAACATTGTAAAGTTGCGAATAAAACGTTTTCTAACGATAGAAGTGCGAAGGTTAGGTTAGGTTAGGTTAGGTTAAGCTAGGTAGCGTCGTGAAACTACCAAAAACGACGTCATCTAACGAGATAGTGTTGTTTTATTGCGAGTATTAAACTGCGATAGGTGAAATGTTGTGAAAGCACACAAAACGGAATGAACAAGCCAAATACTGCGTGTTCTACCGTTACAAGTGCGAAACTGCTATATTGTGATATTCTCGTTAAAGCGCATGCAAGCATCGTGAAACCTTAAAGAACAATGTCATTTAGCGAGATACAGCGTTCTGTACTGCAATAAGTTGGTGAAAAACTGGGAGGTTATGCAAATATCGTAATTGTGAACAAAACAGTGTAATAGAGCGTTTTTAGATACAAGTGCGAATGTTTGGTTAGGTTAAGATATGAACCGTCGTAAAACCGCATTAAACAATGTCAATTAGTGAGATGCAGTGTTTTTCACCATTAAAAGTGGGGAACTGCGATATCTAATGTGAAAGCGCTTGCAACCGTCGTTAGGTTAGGTTAGGTTAGGTTAGGTTAGGTTTGGTTAGGTTAGGTTAGGTTAGATTAGATTAGGTTAGGTTGGGTTGAGTTGGGTTAGGTTAGGTTAGGTTAGGTTAGGTTAGGTTGGGTTAGGTTAGGTTAGGTTAGGTTACGTTAGGTTACGTTAGGTACGTTAGGTTAGGTTAGGTTACGTTAGGTTAGGTTAGGTTAGGTAAGGATAATTTGGTTAGGTTAGGTAAGGTTAGGTTAGGTTAGGTTAGGTTGGGTTGGGTGTTGTTGGGTTGGGTTGGGTTGGGTTAGGTTGGGTTAGGTTAGGTTAGGTTAGGTTACGTTAGGTTATGTTAGGTTAGGTTAGGTTGCGTTAGGTTAGGTTAGGTCAGGTAAGGTTAGGTTACGTTAGAATAGGTTAGGTTAGGTTACGTTAGGTTAGGTTAAGTTAGGTTAGGTTAGGTTTGGTTAGGTTAGGTTAGGTTAGCTTAGGTTAGGTTAGGTTGGGTTGGGTTGGGTTAGGTTAGGTTGGGTTAGGTTAGGTTAGGTTAGGTTGGGTTAGGTTAGTTTAGGTTATGTTAGCTTAGGTTAGGTTGGGTTGGGTTGGCTTAGGTTAGGTTAGGGTGGTAAGGTTAGGTTAGGTTAGGTTAGGTTACGTTAGGTTAAGGTATGAACCGTCGTAAAACCGCATTAAACAATGTCACTTAGTGAGATGCAGTGTTTTTCACCTTTACAAGTTGGGAACTGTGATATCTAATGTGAAAGCGCTTGAAACCGTCGTAATGTTGTAGAAAGCAATGTAAAATAGCGAGTAAAACGTTTTCTAACGATAGAAGTGCGAAAGTTATGTTAGGTTGAGTTATGTTAGTTTAAGCTAGGTAGCGTCGTGAAACTACCAAAAACAACGTCATCTAACGAGATAGTGTTGTTTTATTGCGAGTACGAAACTGCGATAGGTGAAATGTTGTGAAAGCACACAAAACGGCATGAACAAGCCAAATACTGCGTGTTGTACCGTTACAAGTGCGAAACTGCTATGTTGTGATATTCTCGTTAAAGCGCATGCAAGCATCGTGAAACCTTAAAGAACGACGTCATTTAGCGAGATACAGCGTTCTTTACTGCAATAAGTTGGTGAAAAACTGTGAGGTTATGCAAATATCCTAATTTTGAACGAAACAGTGTAATAGAGCGTTTTTTAATACAAGTGCGAATGTTAGGTTAGGTTAAGACATGAACCGTCGTAAAACCGCAGTAAACAATGTCACTTAGTGACATGCAGTGTCTTTCACCATTACAAGTCGGGAACTGCGATATCTAAAGTGAAAGCGCATGAAACCGTCGTAATCTTGTAGAAAACATTGTAAAGTTGCGAGTAAAACGTTTTCTAACGATAGAAGTGCGAAGGTTAGCTTGAGTTATGTTAGTTTAAGCTATGTAGCGTCGTGAGACCACCAAAAACGACGTCATTTAACGAGATAGTGTTGTTTTATTGCGAGTACGAAACTTCAATAGGTGAAATGTTGTGAAAGTACGCAAAACGGCTTGAACAAGCCAGATACTGCGTGTTGTACCGTTACAAGTGCGAAACTGCTTTATTGCGATATTCTCGTTAAAGCGCATGCAAGTATCGTGAAACCTTAAAGAACGATGTCATTTAGCGAGATACAGCGTTCTGTACTGTAATAAGTTGGTGAGAAACTGTGAGGTCAAGCAAATATCGTAATTGTGAACGAAACAGTGTAATTGAGCGTATTTAGATACAAGTGCGAATGTTAGGTTAGGTTGAGATATCAACCGTCGTAAAACCGCATTAAACAATGTCACTTAGTGAGATGTAGTGTTTTTCAACATTACAAGTCGGGAACTACGATATCTAATGTGAAAGCGCATGAAACCGTCGTAATCTTGTAGAAAACATTGTAAAGTTGCGAGTAAAACGTTTTCTAACAATAGAAGTGCGAAGGTTAGCTTGAGTTATGTTAGTTTAAGCTATGTAGCGTCGTGAGACCACCAAAAAGGACGTCATCTAACGAGATAGTGTTGTTTTCTTGCATGTACGAAACTGCAATAGGTGAAATGTTGTGAAAGTACACAAAACGGCTTGAACAAGCCAAATACTGCGTGTTCTACCGTTACAAGTGCGAAACTGCTATATTGTGATATTCTCGTTAAAGCGCATGCAAGCATCGTGAAACCTTAAAGAACAATGTCATTTAGCGAGATACAGCGTTCTGTACTGCAATAAGTTGGTGAAAAACTGTGAGGTTATGCAAATATCGTAATTGTGAACGAAACAGTGTAATAGAGCGTTTTTCAATATAAGTACGAATGTTAGGTTAGGTTAAGATATGAACCGTCGTAAAACCGCATTAAACAATGTCACTTAGTGAGATGCAGTGTTTTTCACCATTACAAGTCGGGAACTGCGATATCTAATGTGAAAGCGCTTGCAAACGTCGTTAGGTTAGGTTAGGTTAGGTTAGGTTACGTTAGGTTAGGTTTGGTTAGGTTAGGTTAGGTTAGGTTAGGTTAGGTTATGTTAGGTTAGGTTGGGTTAGGTTAGGTTAGGTTAGGTTAAGATATGAACCGCGCTAAAACCGCATTAAACAATGTCACTTAGTGAGATGCAGTGTTTTTCACCTTTACAAGATGAGAACTGCGATATCTAATGTGAAAGCGCTTGAAACCGTCGTAATGTTATAGAAAGCATTGTAAAGTAGCGAGTAAAACGTTTTCTAACGATAGAAGTGCGAAGGTTATGTTAGGTTGAGTTATGTTAGTTCAAGCTAGGTAGCGTCGTGAAACCACCAAAAACGACGTCATTTAACGAGATAATGTTGTTTTATTGCGAGTACGAAACTGCGATAGGTAAAATGTTGTGAAAGCACACAAAACGGCATGAACAAGCCAAATACTGCGTGTTGTACCGTTACAAGTGCGAAACTGCTATGTTGTGACATTCTCGGTAAAGCGCATGCAAGTATCATGAAACCTTAAAGAACGATGTCCTTTAGCGAGATACAGCGTTCTGTACTGTAATAAGTTGGTGAAAAACTGTGAGGTCAAGCAAATATCGTAATTGTGAACAAAACAGTGTAATTGAGCGTCTTTAGATACAAGTGCGAATGTTAGGTTAGGTTGACATATCAACCGTCGTAAAACCGCATTAAACAATCTCAGTTAGTGAGATGTAGTGTTTTTCAACATTACAAGTCGGGAACTACGATATCTAATGTGAAAGCGCATGAAACCGTCGTAATCTTGTAGAAAACATTGTAAAGTTGCGAATAAAACGTTTTCTAACGATAGAAGTGCGAAGGTTAGGTTAGGTTAGGTTAGGTTAAGCTAGGCAGCGTCGTGAAACTACCAAAAACGACGTCATCTAACGAGATAGTGTTGTTTTATTGCGAGTATTAAACTGCGATAGGTGAAATGTTGTGAAAGCACACAAAACGGAATGAACAAGCCAAATACTGCGTGTTCTACCGTTACAAGTGCGAAACTGCTATATTGTGATATTCTCGTTAAAGCGCATGCAAGCATCGTGAAACCTTAAAGAACAATGTCATTTAGCGAGATACAGCGTTCTGTACTGCAATAAGTTGGTGAAAAACTGGGAGGTTATGCAAATATTGTAATTGTGAACAAAACAGTGTAATAGAGCGTTTTTAGATACAAGTGCGAATGTTTGGTTAGGTTAAGATATGAACCGTCGTAAAACCGCATTAAACAATGTCAATTAGTGAGATGCAGTGTTTTTCACCATTAAAAGTGGGGAACTGCGATATCTAATGTGAAAGCGCTTGCAACCGTCGTTAGGTTAGGTTAGGTTAGGTTAGGTTAGGTTTGGTTAGGTTAGGTTAGGTTAGATTAGATTAGGTTAGGTTGGGTTGAGTTGGGTTAGGTTAGGTTAGGTTAGGTTAGGTTAGGTTGGGTTAGGTTAGGTTAGGTTAGGTTACGTTAGGTTACGTTAGGTACGTTAGGTTAGGTTAGGTTACGTTAGGTTAGGTTAGGTTAGGTAAGGATAATTTGGTTAGGTTAGGTAAGGTTAGGTTAGGTTAGGTTAGGTTAGGTTGGGTTGGGTGTTGTTGGGTTGGGTTGGGTTGGGTTAGGTTGGGTTAGGTTAGGTTAGGTTAGGTTAGGTTACGTTAGGTTATGTTAGGTTAGGTTAGGTTGCGTTAGGTTAGGTTAGGTCAGGTAAGGTTAGGTTACGTTAGAATAGGTTAGGTTAGGTTACGTTAGGTTAGGTTAAGTTAGGTTAGGTTAGGTTTGGTTAGGTTAGGTTAGGTTAGCTTAGGTTAGGTTAGGTTGGGTTGGGTTGGGTTAGGTTAGGTTGGGTTAGGTTAGGTTAGGTTAGGTTGGGTTAGGTTAGTTTAGGTTATGTTAGCTTAGGTTAGGTTGGGTTGGGTTGGCTTAGGTTAGGTTAGGGTGGTAAGGTTAGGTTAGGTTAGGTTAGGTTACGTTAGGTTAAGGTATGAACCGTCGTAAAACCGCATTAAACAATGTCACTTAGTGAGATGCAGTGTTTTTCACCTTTACAAGTTGGGAACTGTGATATCTAATGTGAAAGCGCTTGAAACCGTCGTAATGTTGTAGAAAGCAATGTAAAATAGCGAGTAAAACGTTTTCTAACGATAGAAGTGCGAAAGTTATGTTAGGTTGAGTTATGTTAGTTTAAGCTAGGTAGCGTCGTGAAACTACCAAAAACAACGTCATCTAACGAGATAGTGTTGTTTTATTGCGAGTACGAAACTGCGATAGGTGAAATGTTGTGAAAGCACACAAAACGGCATGAACAAGCCAAATACTGCGTGTTGTACCGTTACAAGTGCGAAACTGCTATGTTGTGATATTCTCGTTAAAGCGCATGCAAGCATCGTGAAACCTTAAAGAACGACGTCATTTAGCGAGATACAGCGTTCTTTACTGCAATAAGTTGGTGAAAAACTGTGAGGTTATGCAAATATCCTAATTTTGAACGAAACAGTGTAATAGAGCGTTTTTTAATACAAGTGCGAATGTTAGGTTAGGTTAAGACATGAACCGTCGTAAAACCGCAGTAAACAATGTCACTTAGTGACATGCAGTGTCTTTCACCATTACAAGTCGGGAACTGCGATATCTAAAGTGAAAGCGCATGAAACCGTCGTAATCTTGTAGAAAACATTGTAAAGTTGCGAGTAAAACGTTTTCTAACGATAGAAGTGCGAAGGTTAGCTTGAGTTATGTTAGTTTAAGCTATGTAGCGTCGTGAGACCACCAAAAACGACGTCATTTAACGAGATAGTGTTGTTTTATTGCGAGTACGAAACTTCAATAGGTGAAATGTTGTGAAAGTACGCAAAACGGCTTGAACAAGCCAGATACTGCGTGTTGTACCGTTACAAGTGCGAAACTGCTTTATTGCGATATTCTCGTTAAAGCGCATGCAAGTATCGTGAAACCTTAAAGAACGATGTCATTTAGCGAGATACAGCGTTCTGTACTGTAATAAGTTGGTGAGAAACTGTGAGGTCAAGCAAATATCGTAATTGTGAACGAAACAGTGTAATTGAGCGTATTTAGATACAAGTGCGAATGTTAGGTTAGGTTGAGATATCAACCGCCGTAAAACCGCATTAAACAATGTCACTTAGTGAGATGTAGTGTTTTTCAACATTACAAGTCGGGAACTACGATATCTAATGTGAAAGCGCATGAAACCGTCGTAATGTTGTAGAAAGCAATGTAAAGTAGCGAGTGAAACGTTTTCTAACGATAGAAGTGCGAAGGTTATGTTAGGTTGAGTTATGTTAATTTAAGCTACGTAGCTTCGTGAAACCACCAAAAACGACGTCATCTAACGAGATAGTGTTGTTTTATTGCGAGTACGAAACTGCGATAGGTAAAATGTTGTGAAAGCACACAAAACGGCATGAACAAGCCAAATACTGCGTGTTGTACCGTTACAAGTGCGAAACTGCTATGTTGTGACATTCTCGGTAAAGCGCATGCAAGTATCGTGAAACCTTAAAGAACGATGTCATTTAGCGAGATACAGCGTTCTGTACTGTAATAAGTTGGTGAGAAACTGTGAGGTCAAGCAAATATCGTCATTGTGAACGAAACAGTGTAATTGAGCGTATTTAGATACAAGTGCGAATGTTAGGTTAGGTTGAGATATCAACCGTCGTAAAACCGCATTAAACAATGTCACTTAGTGAGATGTAGTGTTTTTCAACATTACAAGTCGGGAACTACGATATCTAATGTGAAAGCGCATGAAACCGTCGTAATCTTGTAGAAAACATTGTAAAGTTGCGAGTAAAACGTTTTCTAACAATAGAAGTGCGAAGGTTAGCTTGAGTTATGTTAGTTTAAGCTATGTAGCGTCGTGAGACCACCAAAAAGGACGTCATCTAACGAGATAGTGTTGTTTTCTTGCATGTACGAAACTGCAATAGGTGAAATGTTGTGAAAGTACACAAAACGGCTTGAACAAGCCAAATACTGCGTGTTCTACCGTTACAAGTGCGAAACTGCTATATTGTGATATTCTCGTTAAAGCGCATGCAAGCATCGTGAAACCTTAAAGAACAATGTCATTTAGCGAGATACAGCGTTCTGTACTGCAATAAGTTGGTGAAAAACTGTGAGGTTATGCAAATATCGTAATTGTGAACGAAACAGTGTAATAGAGCGTTTTTCAATATAAGTACGAATGTTAGGTTAGGTTAAGATATGAACCGTCGTAAAACCGCATTAAACAATGTCACTTAGTGAGATGCAGTGTTTTTCACCATTACAAGTCGGGAACTGCGATATCTAATGTGAAAGCGCTTGCAAACGTCGTTAGGTTAGGTTAGGTTAGGTTAGGTTACGTTAGGTTAGGTTTGGTTAGGTTAGGTTAGGTTAGGTTAGGTTATGTTAGGTTAGGTTGGGTTAGGTTAGGTTAGGTTAGGTTAAGATATGAACCGCGCTAAAACCGCATTAAACAATGTCACTTAGTGAGATGCAGTGTTTTTCACCTTTACAAGATGAGAACTGCGATATCTAATGTGAAAGCGCTTGAAACCGTCGTAATGTTATAGAAAGCATTGTAAAGTAGCGAGTAAAACGTTTTCGAACGATAGAAGTGCGAAGGTTATGTTAGGTTGAGTTATGTTAGTTCAAGCTAGGTAGCGTCGTGAAACCACCAAAAACGACGTCATTTAACGAGATAATGTTGTTTTATTGCGAGTACGAAACTGCGATAGGTAAAATGTTGTGAAAGCACACAAAACGGCATGAACAAGCCAAATACTGCGTGTTGTACCGTTACAAGTGCGAAACTATGTTGTGACATTCTCGGTAAAGCGCATGCAAGTATCATGAAACCTTAAAGAACGATGTCCTTTAGCGAGATACAGCGTTCTGTACTGTAATAAGTTGGTGAAAAACTGTGAGGTCAAGCAAATATCGTAATTGTGAACGAAACAGTGTAATTGAGCGTCTTTAGATACAAGTGCGATTGTTAGGTTAGGTTGACATATCAACCGTCGTAAAACCGCATTAAACAATCTCACTTAGTGAGATGTAGTGTTTTTCAACATTACAAGTCGGGAACTACGATATCTAATGTGAAAGCGCATGAAACCGTCGTAATCTTGTAGAAAACATTGTAAAGTTGCGAATAAAACGTTTTCTAACGATAGAAGTGCGAAGGTTAGGTTAGGTTAGGTTAGGTTAAGCTAGGTAGCGTCGTGAAACTACCAAAAACGACGTCATCTAACGAGATAGTGTTGTTTTATTGCGAGTATTAAACTGCGATAGGTGAAATGTTGTGAAAGCACACAAAACGGAATGAACAAGCCAAATACTGCGTGTTCTACCGTTACAAGTGCGAAACTGCTATATTGTGATATTCTCGTTAAAGCGCATGCAAGCATCGTGAAACCTTAAAGAACAATGTCATTTAGCGAGATACAGCGTTCTGTACTGCAATAAGTTGGTGAAAAACTGGGAGGTTATGCAAATATCGTAATTGTGAACAAAACAGTGTAATAGAGCGTTTTTAGATACAAGTGCGAATGTTTGGTTAGGTTAAGATATGAACCGTCGTAAAACCGCATTAAACAATGTCAATTAGTGAGATGCAGTGTTTTTCACCATTAAAAGTGGGGAACTGCGATATCTAATGTGAAAGCGCTTGCAACCGTCGTAGGTTAGGTTAGGTTAGGTTAGGTTAGGTTTGGTTAGGTTAGGTTAGGTTAGATTAGATTAGGTTACGTTGGGTTGAGTTGGGTTAGGTTAGGTTAGGTTAGGTTAGGTTAGGTTGGGTTAGGTTAGGTTAGGTTAGGTTACGTTAGGTTACGTTAGGTACGTTAGGTTAGGTTAGGTTACGTTAGGTTAGGTTAGGTTAGGTAAGGATAATTTGGTTAGGTTAGGTAAGGTTAGGTTAGGTTAGGTTAGGTTAGGTTAGGTTGGGTTGGGTGTTGTTGGGTTGGGTTGGGTTGGGTGAGGTTGGGTTAGGTTAGGTTAGGTTAGGTTAGGTTACGTTAGGTTCTGTTAGGTTAGGTTAGGTTGCGTTAGGTTAGGTTAGGTCAGGTAAGGTTAGGTTACGTTAGAATAGGTTAGGTTAGGTTAGGTTACGTTAGGTTAGGTTAAGTTAGGTTAGGTTAGGTTTGGTTAGGTTAGGTTAGGTTAGCTTAGGTTAGGTTAGGTTGGGTTGGGTTGGGTTAGGTTAGGTTGGGTTAGGTTAGGTTAGGTTAGGTTAGGTTGGGTTAGATTAGTTTAGGTTAGGTTAGCTTAGGTTAGGTTGGGTTGGGTTGGCTTAGGTTAGGTTAGGGTGGTAAGGTTAGGTTAGGTTAGGTTAGGTTACGTTAGGTTAAGGTATGAACCGTCGTAAAACCGCATTAAACAATGTCACTTAGTGAGATGCAGTGTTTTTCACCTTTACAAGTTGGGAACTGTGATATCTAATGTGAAAGCGCATGAAACCGTCGTAATCTTGTAGAAAACATTGTAAAGTTGCGAGTAAAACGTTTTCTAACGATAGAAGTGCGAAGGTTAGGTTAGGTTAGGTTAGGTTAAGCTAGGTAGCGTCGTGAAACTACCAAAAACAACGTCATCTAACGAGATAGTGTTGTTTTATTGCGAGTACGAAACTGCGATAGGTGAAATGTTGTGAAAGCACACAAAACGGCATGAACAAGCCAAATACTGCGTGTTGTACCGTTACAAGTGCGAAACTGCTATGTTGTGACATTCTCGGTAAAGCGCATAAGTATCGTGAAACCTTAAAGAACGATGTCATTTAGCGAGATACAGCGTTCTGTACTGTAATAAGTTGGTGAGAAACTGTGAGGTCAAGCAAATATCGTCATTGTGAACGAAACAGTGTAATTGAGCGTATTTAGATACAAGTGCGAATGTTAGGTTAGGTTGAGATATCAACCGTCGTAAAACCGCATTAAACAATGTCACTTAGTGAGATGTAGTGTTTTTCAACATTACAAGTCGGGAACTACGATATCTAATGTGAAAGCGCATGAAACCGTCGTAATCTTGTAGAAAACATTGTAAAGTTGCGAGTAAAACGTTTTCTAACAATAGAAGTGCGAAGGTTAGCTTGAGTTATGTTAGTTTAAGCTATGTAGCGTCGTGAGACCACCAAAAAGGACGTCATCTAACGAGATAGTGTTGTTTTCTTGCATGTACGAAACTGCAATAGGTGAAATGTTGTGAAAGTACACAAAACGGCTTGAACAAGCCAAATACTGCGTGTTCTACCGTTACAAGTGCGAAACTGCTATATTGTGATATTCTCGTTAAAGCGCATGCAAGCATCGTGAAACCTTAAAGAACAATGTCATTTAGCGAGATACAGCGTTCTGTACTGCAATAAGTTGGTGAAAAACTGTGAGGTTATGCAAATATCGTAATTGTGAACGAAACAGTGTAATAGAGCGTTTTTCAATATAAGTACGAATGTTAGGTTAGGTTAAGATATGAACCGTCGTAAAACCGCATTAAACAATGTCACTTAGTGAGATGCAGTGTTTTTCACCATTACAAGTCGGGAACTGCGATATCTAATGTGAAAGCGCTTGCAAACGTCGTTAGGTTAGGTTAGGTTAGGTTAGGTTACGTTAGGTTAGGTTTGGTTAGGTTAGGTTAGGTTAGGTTAGGTTAGGTTATGTTAGGTTAGGTTGGGTTAGGTTAGGTTAGGTTAGGTTAAGATATGAACCGCGCTAAAACCGCATTAAACAATGTCACTTAGTGAGATGCAGTGTTTTTCACCTTTACAAGATGAGAACTGCGATATCTAATGTGAAAGCGCTTGAAACCGTCGTAATGTTATAGAAAGCATTGTAATGTAGCGAGTAAAACGTTTTCTAACGATAGAAGTGCGAAGGTTATGTTAGGTTGAGTTATGTTAGTTCAAGCTAGGTAGCGTCGTGAAACCACCAAAAACGACGTCATTTAACGAGATAATGTTGTTTTATTGCGAGTACGAAACTGCGATAGGTAAAATGTTGTGAAAGCACACAAAACGGCATGAACAAGCCAAATACTGCGTGTTGTACCGTTACAAGTGCGAAACTATGTTGTGACATTCTCGGTAAAGCGCATGCAAGTATCATGAAACCTTAAAGAACGATGTCCTTTAGCGAGATACAGCGTTCTGTACTGTAATAAGTTGGTGAAAAACTGTGAGGTCAAGCAAATATCGTAATTGTGAACGAAACAGTGTAATTGAGCGTCTTTAGATACAAGTGCGATTGTTAGGTTAGGTTGACATATCAACCGTCGTAAAACCGCATTAAACAATCTCACTTAGTGAGATGTAGTGTTTTTCAACATTACAAGTCGGGAACTACGATATCTAATGTGAAAGCGCATGAAACCGTCGTAATCTTGTAGAAAACATTGTAAAGTTGCGAATAAAACGTTTTCTAACGATAGAAGTGCGAAGGTTAGGTTAGGTTAGGTTAGGTTAAGCTAGGTAGCGTCGTGAAACTACCAAAAACGACGTCATCTAACGAGATAGTGTTGTTTTATTGCGAGTATTAAACTGCGATAGGTGAAATGTTGTGAAAGCACACAAAACGGAATGAACAAGCCAAATACTGCGTGTTCTACCGTTACAAGTGCGAAACTGCTATATTGTGATATTCTCGTTAAAGCGCATGCAAGCATCGTGAAACCTTAAAGAACAATGTCATTTAGCGAGATACAGCGTTCTGTACTGCAATAAGTTGGTGAAAAACTGGGAGGTTATGCAAATATCGTAATTGTGAATAAAACAGTGTAATAGAGCGTTTTTAGATACAAGTGCGAATGTTTGGTTAGGTTAAGATATGAACCGTCGTAAAACCGCATTAAACAATGTCAATTAGTGAGATGCAGTGTTTTTCACCATTAAAAGTGGGGAACTGCGATATCTAATGTGAAAGCGCTTGCAACCGTCGTTAGGTTAGGTTAGGTTAGGTTAGGTTAGGTTTGGTTAGGTTAGGTTAGGTTAGATTAGATTAGGTTACGTTGGGTTGAGTTGGGTTAGGTTAGGTTAGGTTAGGTTAGGTTAGGTTGGGTTAGGTTAGGTTAGGTTAGGTTACGTTAGGTTACGTTAGGTACGTTAGGTTAGGTTAGGTTACGTTAGGTTAGGTTAGGTTAGGTAAGGATAATTTGGTTAGGTTAGGTAAGGTTAGGTTAGGTTAGGTTAGGTTAGGTTGGGTTGGGTGTTGTTGGGTTGGGTTGGGTTGGGTTAGGTTGGGTTAGGTTAGGTTAGGTTAGGTTAGGTTACGTTAGGTTCTGTTAGGTTAGGTTAGGTTGCGTTAGGTTAGGTTAGGTCAGGTAAGGTTAGGTTACGTTAGAATAGGTTAGGTTAGGTTAGGTTACGTTAGGTTAGGTTAAGTTAGGTTAGGTTAGGTTTGGTTAGGTTAGGTTAGGTTAGCTTAGGTTAGGTTAGGTTGGGTTGGGTTGGGTTAGGTTAGGTTGGGTTAGGTTAGGTTAGGTTAGGTTAGGTTGGGTTAGATTAGTTTAGGTTAGGTTAGCTTAGGTTAGGTTGGGTTGGGTTGGCTTAGGTTAGGTTAGGGTGGTAAGGTTAGGTTAGGTTAGGTTAGGTTACGTTAGGTTAAGGTATGAACCGTCGTAAAACCGCATTAAACAATGTCACTTAGTGAGATGCAGTGTTTTTCACCTTTACAAGTTGGGAACTGTGATATCTAATGTGAAAGCGCATGAAACCGTCGTAATCTTGTAGAAAACATTGTAAAGTTGCGAGTAAAACGTTTTCTAACGATAGAAGTGCGAAGGTTAGGTTAGGTTAGGTTAGGTTAAGCTAGGTAGCGTCGTGAAACTACCAAAAACAACGTCATCTAACGAGATAGTGTTGTTTTATTGCGAGTACGAAACTGCGATAGGTGAAATGTTGTGAAAGCACACAAAACGGCATGAACAAGCCAAATACTGCGTGTTGTACCGTTACAAGTGCGAAACTGCTATGTTGTGACATTCTCGGTAAAGCGCATAAGTATCGTGAAACCTTAAAGAACGATGTCATTTAGCGAGATACAGCGTTCTGTACTGTAATAAGTTGGTGAGAAACTGTGAGGTCAAGCAAATATCGTCATTGTGAACGAAACAGTGTAATTGAGCGTATTTAGATACAAGTGCGAATGTTAGGTTAGGTTGAGATATCAACCGTCGTAAAACCGCATTAAACAATGTCACTTAGTGAGATGTAGTGTTTTTCAACATTACAAGTCGGGAACTACGATATCTAATGTGAAAGCGCATGAAACCGTCGTAATCTTGTAGAAAACATTGTAAAGTTGCGAGTAAAACGTTTTCTAACAATAGAAGTGCGAAGGTTAGCTTGAGTTATGTTAGTTTAAGCTATGTAGCGTCGTGAGACCACCAAAAAGGACGTCATCTAACGAGATAGTGTTGTTTTCTTGCATGTACGAAACTGCAATAGGTGAAATGTTGTGAAAGTACACAAAACGGCTTGAACAAGCCAAATACTGCGTGTTCTACCGTTACAAGTGCGAAACTGCTATATTGTGATATTCTCGTTAAAGCGCATGCAAGCATCGTGAAACCTTAAAGAACAATGTCATTTAGCGAGATACAGCGTTCTGTACTGCAATAGGTTGGTGAAAAACTGTGAGGTTATGCAAATATCGTAATTGTGAACGAAACAGTGTAATAGAGCGTTTTTCAATATAAGTACGAATGTTAGGTTAGGTTAAGATATGAACCGTCGTAAAACCGCATTAAACAATGTCACTTAGTGAGATGCAGTGTTTTTCACCATTACAAGTCGGGAACTGCGATATCTAATGTGAAAGCGCTTGCAAACGTCGTTAGGTTAGGTTAGGTTAGGTTAGGTTAGGTCACGTTAGGTTAGGTTTGGTTAGGTTAGGTTAGGTTAGGTTAGGTTAGGTTATGTTAGGTTAGGTTGGGTTAGGTTAGGTTAGGTTAGGTTAAGATATGAACCGCGCTAAAACCGCATTAAACAATGTCACTTAGTGAGATGCAGTGTTTTTCACCTTTACAAGATGAGAACTGCGATATCTAATGTGAAAGCGCTTGAAACCGTCGTAATGTTATAGAAAGCATTGTAAAGTAGCGAGTAAAACGTTTTCTAACGATAGAAGTGCAAAGGTTATGTTAGGTTGAGTTATGTTAGTTCAAGCTAGGTAGCGTCGTGAAACCACCAAAAACGACGTCATTTAACGAGATAATGTTGTTTTATTGCGAGTACGAAACTGCGATAGGTAAAATGTTGTGAAAGCACACAAAACGGCATGAACAAGCCAAATACTGCGTGTTGTACCGTTACAAGTGCGAAACTGCTATGTTGTGACATTCTCGGTAAAGCGCATGCAAGTATCATGAAACCTTAAAGAACGATGTCCTTTAGCGAGATACAGCGTTCTGTACTGTAATAAGTTGGTGAAAAACTGTGAGGTCAAGCAAATATCGTAATTGTGAACGAAACAGTGTAATTGAGCGTCTTTAGATACAAGTGTGAATGTTAGGTTAGGTTGACATATCAACCGTCGTAAAACCGCATTAAACAATCTCACTTAGTGAGATGTAGTGTTTTTCAACATTACAAGTCGGGAACTACGATATCTAATGTGAAAGCGCATGAAACCGTCGTAATCTTGTAGAAAACATTGTAAAGTTGCGAATAAAACGTTTTCTAACGATAGAAGTGCGAAGGTTAGGTTAGGTTAGGTTAGGTTAAGCTAGGTAGCGTCGTGAAACTACCAAAAACGACGTCATCTAACGAGATAGTGTTGTTTTATTGCGAGTATTAAACTGCGATAGGTGAAATGTTGTGAAAGCACACAAAACGGAATGAACAAGCCAAATACTGCGTGTTCTACCGTTACAAGTGCGAAACTGCTATATTGTGATATTCTCGTTAAAGCGCATGCAAGCATCGTGAAACCTTAAAGAACAATGTCATTTAGCGAGATACAGCGTTCTGTACTGCAATAAGTTGGTGAAAAACTGGGAGGTTATGCAAATATCGTAATTGTGAACAAAACAGTGTAATAGAGCGTTTTTAGATACAAGTGCGAATGTTTGGTTAGGTTAAGATATGAACCGTCGTAAAACCGCATTAAACAATGTCAATTAGTGAGATGCAGTGTTTTTCACCATTAAAAGTGGGGAACTGCGATATCTAATGTGGAAGCGCTTGCAACCGTCGTTAGGTTAGGTTAGGTTAGGTTAGGTTAGGTTTGGTTAGGTTAGGTTAGGTTAGATTAGATTAGGTTAGGTTGGGTTGAGTTGGGTTAGGTTAGGTTAGGTTAGGTTAGGTTGGGTTAGGTTAGGTTAGGTTACGTTAGGTTACGTTAGGTACGTTAGGTTAGGTTAGGTTACGTTAGGTTAGGTTAGGTTAGGTAAGGATAATTTGGTTAGGTTAGGTAAGGTTAGGTTAGGTTAGGTTAGGTTAGGTTGGGTTGGGTGTTGTTGGGTTGGGTTGGGTTGGGTTAGGTTGGGTTAGGTTAGGTTAGGTTAGGTTACGTTAGGTTATGTTAGGTTAGGTTAGGTTGCGTTAGGTTAGGTTAGGTCAGGTAAGGTTAGGTTACGTTAGAATAGGTTAGGTTAGGTTAGGTTACGTTAGGTTAGGTTAAGTTAGGTTAGGTTAGGTTTGGTTAGGTTAGGTTAGGTTAGCTTAGGTTAGGTTAGGTTGGGTTGGGTTGGGTTAGGTTAGGTTGGGTTAGGTTAGGTTAGGTTAGGTTAGGTTGGGTTAGGTTAGTTTAGGTTAGGTTAGCTTAGGTTAGGTTGGGTTGGGTTGGCTTAGGTTAGGTTAGGGTGGTAAGGTTAGGTTAGGTTAGGTTAGGTTACGTTAGGTTAAGGTATGAACCGTCGTAAAACCGCATTAAACAATGTCACTTAGTGAGATGCAGTGTTTTTCACCTTTACAAGTTGGGAACTGTGATATCTAATGTGAAAGCGCTTGAAACCGTCGTAATGTTGTAGAAAGCAATGTAAAATAGCGAGTAAAACGTTTTCTAACGATAGAAGTGCGAAAGTTATGTTAGGTTGAGTTATGTTAGTTTAAGCTAGGTAGCGTCGTGAAACTACCAAAAACAACGTCATCTAACGAGATAGTGTTGTTTTATTGCGAGTACGAAACTGCGATAGGTGAAATGTTGTGAAAGCACACAAAACGGCATGAACAAGCCAAATACTGCGTGTGGTACCGTTACAAGTGCGAAACTGCTATGTTGTGATATTCTCGTTAAAGCGCATGCAAGCATCGTGAAACCTTAAAGAACGATGTCATTTAGCGAGATACAGCGTTCTGTACTGCAATAGGTTGGTGAAAAACTGTGAGGTTATGCAAATATCGTAATTGTGAACGAAACAGTGTAATAGAGCGTTTTTCAATATAAGTACGAATGTTAGGTTAGGTTAAGATATGAACCGTCGTAAAACCGCATTAAACAATGTCACTTAGTGAGATGCAGTGTTTTTCACCATTACAAGTCGGGAACTGCGATATCTAATGTGAAAGCGCTTGCAAACGTCGTTAGGTTAGGTTAGGTTAGGTTAGGTTAGGTTACGTTAGGTTAGGTTTGGTTAGGTTAGGTTAGGTTAGGTTAGGTTAGGTTATGTTAGGTTAGGTTGGGTTAGGTTAGGTTAGGTTAGGTTAAGATATGAACCGCGCTAAAACCGCATTAAACAATGTCACTTAGTGAGATGCAGTGTTTTTCACCTTTACAAGATGAGAACTGCGATATCTAATGTGAAAGCGCTTGAAACCGTCGTAATGTTATAGAAAGCATTGTAAAGTAGCGAGTAAAACGTTTTCTAACGATAGAAGTGCGAAGGTTATGTTAGGTTGAGTTATGTTAGTTCAAGCTAGGTAGCGTCGTGAAACCACCAAAAACGACGTCATTTAACGAGATAATGTTGTTTTATTGCGAGTACGAAACTGCGATAGGTAAAATGTTGTGAAAGCACACAAAACGGCATGAACAAGCCAAATACTGCGTGTTGTACCGTTAAAAGTGCGAAACTGCTATGTTGTGACATTCTCGGTAAAGCGCATGCAAGTATCATGAAACCTTAAAGAACGATGTCCTTTAGCGAGATACAGCGTTCTGTACTGTAATAAGTTGGTGAAAAACTGTGAGGTCAAGCAAATATCGTAATTGTGAACGAAACAGTGTAATTGAGCGTCTTTAGATACAAGTGCGAATGTTAGGTTAGGTTGACATATCAACCGTCGTAAAACCGCATTAAACAATCTCACTTAGTGAGATGTAGTGTTTTTCAACATTACAAGTAGGGAACTACGATATCTAATGTGAAAGCGCATGAATTCGTCGTAATCTTGTAGAAAACATTGTAAAGTTGCGAATAAAACGTTTTCTAACGATAGAAGTGCGAAGGTTAGGTTAGGTTAGGTTAGGTTAAGCTAGGTAGCGTCGTGAAACTACCAAAAACGACGTCATCTAACGAGATAGTGTTGTTTTATTGCGAGTATTAAACTGCGATAGGTGAAATGTTGTGAAAGCACACAAAACGGAATGAACAAGCCAAATACTGCGTGTTCTACCGTTACAAGTGCGAAACTGCTATATTGTGATATTCTCGTTAAAGCGCATGCAAGCATCGTGAAACCTTAAAGAACAATGTCATTTAGCGAGATACAGCGTTCTGTACTGCAATAAGTTGGTGAAAAACTGGGAGGTTATGCAAATATCGTAATTGTGAACAAAACAGTGTAATAGAGCGTTTTTAGATACAAGTGCGAATGTTTGGTTAGGTTAAGATATGAACCGTCGTAAAACCGCATTAAACAATGTCAATTAGTGAGATGCAGTGTTTTTCACCATTAAAAGTGGGGAACTGCGATATCTAATGTGAAAGCGCTTGCAACCGTCGTTAGGTTAGGTTAGGTTAGGTTTGGTTAGGTTAGGTTAGGTTAGATTAGATTAGGTTAGGTTGGGTTGAGTTGGGTTAGGTTAGGTTAGGTTAGGTTGGGTTAGGTTAGGTTAGGTTAGGTTACGTTAGGTTACGTTAGGTACGTTAGGTTAGTTTAGGTTAGATTAGATTAGGTTAGGTTGGGTTGAGTTGGGTTAGGTTAGGTTAGGTTAGGTTAGGTTGGGTTAGGTTAGGTTAGGTTAGGTTACGTTAGGTTACGTTAGGTACGTTAGGTTAGTTTAGGTTACGTTAGGTTAGGTTAGGTTAGGTAAGGATAATTTGGTTAGGTTAGGTAAGGTTAGGTTAGGTTAGGTTAGGTTAGGTTAGGTTAGGTTGGGTTGGGTGTTGTTGGGTTGGGTTGGGTTGGGTTAGGTTGGGTTAGGTTAGGTTAGGTTAGGTTAGGTTACGTTAGGTTATGTTAGGTTAGGTTAGGTTGCGTTAGGTTAGGTTAGGTCAGGTAAGGTTAGGTTACGTTAGAATAGGTTAGGTTAGGTTAGGTTGGGTTAGGTTAGTTTAGGTTAGGTTAGCTTAGGTTAGGTTGGGTTGGGTTGGCTTAGGTTAGGTTAGGGTGGTAAGGTTAGGTTAGGTTAGGTTAGGTTACGTTAGGTTAAGGTATGAACCGTCGTAAAACCGCATTAAACAATGTCACTTAGTGAGATGCAGTGTTTTTCACCTTTACAAGTTGGGAACTGTGATATCTAATGTGAAAGCGCTTGAAACCGTCGTAATGTTGTAGAAAGCAATGTAAAATAGCGAGTAAAACGTTTTCTAACGATAGAAGTGCGAAAGTTATGTTAGGTTGAGTTATGTTAGTTTAAGCTAGGTAGCGTCGTGAAACTACCAAAAACAACGTCATCTAACGAGATAGTGTTGTTTTATTGCGAGTACGAAACTGCGATAGGTGAAATGTTGTGAAAGCACACAAAACGGCATGAACAAGCCAAATACTGCGTGTTGTACCGTTACAAGTGCGAAACTGCTATGTTGTGATATTCTCGTTAAAGCGCATGCAAGCATCGTGAAACCTTAAAGAACGATGTCATTTAGCGAGATACAGCGTTCTTTACTGCAATAAGTTGGTGAAAAACTGTGAGGTTATGCAAATATCCTAATTTTGAACGAAACAGTGTAATAGAGCGTTTTTTAATACAAGTGCGAATGTTAGGTTAGGTTAAGACATGAACCGTCGTAAAACCGCAGTAAACAATGTCACTTAGTGACATGCAGTGTTTTTCACCATTACAAGTCGGGAACTGCGATATCTAATGTGAAAGCGCATGAAACCGTCGTAATCTTGTAGAAAACATTGTAAAGTTGCGAGTAAAAGGTTTTCTAACGATAGAAGTGCGAAGGTTAGCTTGAGTTATGTTAGTTTAAGCTATGTAGCGTCGTGAGACCACCAAAAACGACGTCATTTAACGAGATAGTGTTGTTTTATTGCGAGTACGAAACTTCAATAGGTGAAATGTTGTGAAAGTACACAAAACGGCTTGAACAAGCCAGATACTGCGTGTTGTATCGTTACAAGTGCGAAACTGCTTTATTGCGATATTCTCGTTAAAGCGCATGCAAGTATCGTGAAACCTTAAAGAACGATGTCATTTAGCGAGATACAGCGTTCTGTACTGTAATAAGTTGGTGAGAAACTGTGAGGTCAAGCAAATATCGTAATTGTGAACGAAACAGTGTAATTGAGCGTATTTAGATACAAGTGCGAATGTTAGGTTAGGTTGAGATATCAACCGTCGTAAAACCGCATTAAACATTGTCACTTAGTGAGATGTAGTGTTTTTCAACATTACAAGTCGGGAACTACGATATCTAATGTGAAAGCGCATGAAACCGTCGTAATGTTGTAGAAAGCAATGTAAAGTAGCGAGTAAAACGTTTTCTAACGATAGAAGTGCGAAGGTTATGTTAGGTTGAGTTATGTTAGTTTAAGCTACGTAGCGTCGTGAAACCACCAAAAACGACGTCATCTAACGAGATAGTGTTGTTTTATTGCGAGTACGAAACTGCGATAGGTAAAATGTTGTGAAAGCACACAAAACGGCATGAACAAGCCAAATACTGCGTGTTGTACCGTTACAAGTGCGAAACTGCTATGTTGTGACATTCTCGGTAAAGCGCATAAGTATCGTGAAACATTAAAGAACGATGTCATTTAGCGAGGTACAGCGTTCTGTACTGTAATAAGTTGGTGAGAAACTGTGAGGTCAAGCAAATATCGTCATTGTGAACGAAACAGTGTAATTGAGCGTATTTAGATACAAGTGCGAATGTTAGGTTAGGTTGAGATATCAACCGTCGTAAAACCGCATTAAACAATGTCACTTAGTGAGATGTAGTGTTTTTCAACATTACAAGTCGGGAACTACGATATCTAATGTGAAAGCGCATGAAACCGTCGTAATCTTGTAGAAAACATTGTAAAGTTGCGAGTAAAACGTTTTCTAACAATAGAAGTGCGAAGGTTAGCTTGAGTTATGTTAGTTTAAGCTATGTAGCGTCGTGAGACCACCAAAAAGGACGTCATCTAACGAGATAGTGTTGTTTTCTTGCATGTACGAAACTGCAATAGGTGAAATGTTGTGAAATTACACAAAACGGCTTGAACAAGCCAAATACTGCGTGTTCTACCGTTACAAGTGCGAAACTGCTATATTGTGATATTCTCGTTAAAGCGCATGCAAGCATCGTGAAACCTTAAAGAACAATGTCATTTAGCGAGATACAGCGTTCTGTACTGCAATAAGTTGGTGAAAAACTGTGAGGTTATGCAAATATCGTAATTGTGAACGAAACAGTGTAATAGAGCGTTTTTCAATATAAGTACGAATGTTAGGTTAGGTTAAGATATGAACCGTCGTAAAACCGCATTAAACAATGTCACTTAGTGAGATGCAGTGTTTTTCACCATTACAAGTCGGGAACTGCGATATCTAATGTGAAAGCGCTTGCAAACGTCGTTAGGTTAGGTTAGGTTAGGTTAGGTTAGGTTACGTTAGGTTAGGTTTGGTTAGGTTAGGTTAGGTTAGGTTAGGTTATGTTAGGTTAGGTTGGGTTAGGTTAGGTTAGGTTAGGTTAAGATATGAACCGCGCTAAAACCACATTAAACAATGTCACTTAGTGAGATGCAGTGTTTTTCACCTTTACAAGATGAGAACTGCGATATCTAATGTGAAAGCGCTTGAAACCGTCGTAATGTTATAGAAAGCATTGTAAAGTAGCGAATAAAACGTTTTCTAACGATAGAAGTGCGAAGGTTATGTTAGGTTGAGTTATGTTAGTTCAAGCTAGGTAGCGTCGTGAAACCACCAAAAACGACGTCATTTAACGAGATAATGTTGTTTTATTGCGAGTACGAAACTGCGATAGGTAAAATGTTGTGAAAGCACACAAAACGGCATGAACAAGCCAAATACTGCGTGTTGTACCGTTACAAGTGCGAAACTGCTATGTTGTGACATTCTCGGTAAAGCGCATGCAAGTATCATGAAACCTTAAAGAACGATGTCCTTTAGCGAGATACAGCGTTCTGTACTGTAATAAGTTGGTGAAAAACTGTGAGGTCAAGCAAATATCGTAATTGTGAACGAAACAGTGTAATTGAGCGTCTTTAGATACAAGTGCGAATGTTAGGTTAGGTTGACATATCAACCGTCGTAAAACCGCATTAAACAATCTCACTTAGTGAGATGTAGTGTTTTTCAACATTACAAGTCGGGAACTACGATATCTAATGTGAAAGCGCATGAAACCGTCGTAATCTTGTAGAAAACATTGTAAAGTTGCGAATAAAACGTTTTCTAACGATAGAAGTGCGAAGGTTAGGTTAGGTTAGGTTAGGTTAAGCTAGGTAGCGTCGTGAAACTACCAAAAACGACGTCATCTAACGAGATAGTGTTGTTTTATTGCGAGTATTAAACTGCGATAGGTGAAATGTTGTGAAAGCACACAAAACGGAATGAACAAGCCAAATACTGCGTGTTCTACCGTTACAAGTGCGAAACTGCTATATTGTGATATTCTCGTAAAAGCGCATGCAAGCATCGTGAAACCTTAAAGAACAATGTCATTTAGCGAGATACAGCGTTCTGTACTGCAATAAGTTGGTGAAAAACTGGGAGGTTATGCAAATATCGTAATTGTGAACAAAACAGTGTAATAGAGCGTTTTTAGATACAAGTGCGAATGTTTGGTTAGGTTAAGATATGAACCGTCGTAAAACCGCATTAAACAATGTCAATTAGTGAGATGCAGTGTTTTTCACCATTAAAAGTGGGGAACTGCGATATCTAATGTGAAAGCGCTTGCAACCGTCGTTAGGTTAGGTTAGGTTAGGTTAGGTTAGGTTTGGTTAGGTTAGGTTAGGTTAGATTAGATTAGGTTAGGTTGGGTTGAGTTGGGTTAGGTTAGGTTAGGTTAGGTTAGGTTAGGTTGGGTTAGGTTAGGTTAGGTTAGGTTAGGTTAGGTTAGGTAAGGATAATTTGGTTAGGTTAGGTAAGGTTAGGTTAGGTTAGGTTAGGTTAGGTTGGGTTGGGTGTTGTTGGGTTGGGTTGGGTTGGGTTAGGTTGGGTTAGGTTAGGTTAGGTTAGGTTACGTTAGGTTATGTTAGGTTAGGTTAGGTTGCGTTAGGTTAGGTTAGGTCAGGTAAGGTTAGGTTACGTTAGAATAGGTTAGGTTAGGTTAGGTTACGTTAGGTTAGGTTAAGTTAGGTTAGGTTAGGTTTGGTTAGGTTAGGTTAGGTTAGCTTAGGTTAGGTTAGGTTGGGTTGGGTTGGGTTAGGTTAGGTTGGGTTAGGTTAGGTTAGGTTAGGTTAGGTTGGGTTAGGTTAGGTTAGCTTAGGTTGGGTTGGGTTGGGTTGGCTTAGGTTAGGTTAGGGTGGTAAGGTTAGGTTAGGTTAGGTTAGGTTACGTTAGGTTAAGGTATGAACCGTCGTAAAACCGCATTAAACAATGTCACTTAGTGAGATGCAGTGTTTTTCACCTTTACAAGTTGGGAACTGTGATATCTAATGTGAAAGCGCTTGAAACCGTCGTAATGTTGTAGAAAGCAATGTAAAATAGCGAGTAAAACGTTTTCTAACGATAGAAGTGCGAAAGTTATGTTAGGTTGAGTTATGTTAGTTTAAGCTAGGTAGCGTCGAGAAACTACCAAAAACAACGTCATCTAACGAGATAGTGTTGTTTTATTGCGTGTACGAAACTGCGATAGGTGAAATGTTGTGAAAGCACACAAAACGGCATGAACAAGCCAAATACTGCGTGTTGTACCGTTACAAGTGCGAAACTGCTATGTTGTGATATTCTCGTTAAAGCGCATGCAAGCATCGTGAAACCTTAAAGAACGATGTCATTTAGCGAGATACAGCGTTCTTTACTGCAATAAGTTGGTGAAAAACTGTGAGGTTATGCAAATATCCTAATTTTGAACGAAACAGTGTAATAGAGCGTTTTTTAATACAAGTGCGAATGTTAGGTTAGGTTAAGACATGAACCGTCGTAAAACCGCAGTAAACAATGTCACTTAGTGATATGCAGTGTTTTTCACCATTACAAGTCGGGAACTGCGATATCTAATGTGAAAGCGCATGAAACCGTCGTAATCTTGTAGAAAACATTGTAAAGTTGCGAGTAAAACGTTTTCTAACGATAGAAGTGCGAAGGTTAGCTTGAGTTATGTTAGTTTAAGCTATGTAGCGTCGTGAGACCACCAAAAACGACGTCATTTAACGAGATAGTGTTGTTTTATTGCGAGTACGAAACTTCAATAGGTGAAATGTTGTGAAAGTACGCAAAACGGCTTGAACAAGCCAGATACTGCGTGTTGTACCGTTACAAGTGCGAAACTGCTTTATTGCAATATTCTCGTTAAAGCGCATGCAAGTATCGTGAAACCTTAAAGAACGATGTCATTTAGCGAGATACAGCGTTCTGTACTGTAATAAGTTGGTGAGAAACTGTGAGGTCAAGCAAATATCGTAATTGTGAACGAAACAGTGTAATTGAGCGTATTTAGATACAAGTGCGAATGTTAGGTTAGGTTGAGATATCAACCGTCGTAAAACCGCATTAAACAATGTCACTTAGTGAGATGTAGTGTTTTTCAACATTACAAGTCGGGAACTACGATATCTAATGTGAAAGCGCATGAAACCGTCGTAATGTTGTAGAAAGCAATGTAAAGTAGCGAGTAAAACGTTTTCTAACGATAGAAGTGCGAAGGTTATGTTAGGTTGAGTTATGTTAGTTTAAGCTACATAGCGTCGTGAAACCACCAAAAACGACGTCATCTAACGAGATAGTGTTGTTTTATTGCGAGTACGAAACTGCGATAGGTAAAATGTTGTGAAAGCACACAAAACGGCATGAACAAGCCAAATATTGCGTGTTGTACCGTTACAAGTGCGAAACTGCTATGTTGTGACATTCTCGGTAAAGCGCATAAGTATCGTGAAACCTTAAAGAACGATGTCATTTAGCGAGATACAGCGTTCTGTACTGTAATAAGTTGGTGAGAAACTGTGAGGTCAAGCAAATATCGTCATTGTGAACGAAACAGTGTAATTGAGCGTATTTAGATACAAGTGCGAATGTTAGATTAGGTTGAGATATCAACCGTCGTAAAACCGCATTAAACAATGTCACTTAGTGAGATGTAGTGTTTTTCAACATTACAAGTCGGGAACTACGATATCTAATGTGAAAGCGCATGAAACCGTCGTAATCTTGTAGAAAACATTGTAAAGTTGCGAGTAAAACGTTTTCTAACAATAGAAGTGCGAAGGTTAGCTTGAGTTATGTTAGTTTAAGCTATGTAGCGTCGTGAGACCACCAAAAAGGACGTCATCTAACGAGATAGTGTTGTTTTCTTGCATGTACGAAACTGCAATAGGTGAAATGTTGTGAAAGTACACAAAACGGCTTGAACAAGCCAAATACTGCGTGTTCTACCGTTACAAGTGCGAAACTGCTATATTGTGATATTCTCGTTAAAGCGCATGCAAGCATCGTGAAACCTTAAAGAACAATGTCATTTAGCGAGATACAGCGTTCTGTACTGCAATAAGTTGGTGAAAAACTGTGAGGTTATGCAAATATCGTAATTGTGAACGAAACAGTGTAGTAGAGCGTTTTTCAATATAAGTACGAATGTTAGGTTAGGTTAAGATATGAACCGTCGTAAAACCGCATTAAACAATGTCACTTAGTGAGATGCAGTGTTTTTCACCATTACAAGTCGGGAACTGCGATATCTAATGTGAAAGCGCTTGCAAACGTCGTTAGGTTAGGTTAGGTTAGGTTAGGTTAGGTTACGTTAGGTTAGGTTTGGTTAGGTTAGGTTAGGTTAGGTTAGGTTAGGTTATGTTAGGTTAGGTTGGGTTAGGTTAGGTTAGGTTAGGTTAAGATATGAACCGCGCTAAAACCGCATTAAACAATGTCACTTAGTGAGATGCAGTGTTTTTCACCTTTACAAGATGAGAACTGCGATATCTAATGTGAAAGCGCTTGAAACCGTCGTAATGTTATAGAAAGCATTGTAAAGTAGCGAGTAAAACGTTTTCTAACGATAGAAGTGCGAAGGTTATGTTAGGTTGAGTTATGTTAGTTCAAGCTAGGTAGCGTCGTGAAACCACCAAAAACGACGTCATTTAACGAGATAATGTTGTTTTATTGCGAGTACGAAACTGCGATAGGTAAAATGTTGTGAAAGCACACAAAACGGCATGAACAAGCCAAATACTGCGTGTTGTACCGTTACAAGTGCGAAACTGCTATGTTGTGACATTCTCGGTAAAGCGCATGCAAGTATCATGAAACCTTAAAGAACGATGTCCTTTAGCGAGATACAGCGTTCTGTACTGTAATAAGTTGGTGAAAAACTGTGAGGTCAAGCAAATATCGTAATTGTGAACGAAACAGTGTAATTGAGCGTCTTTAGATACAAGTGCGAATGTTAGGTTAGGTTGACATATCAACCGTCGTAAAACCGCATTAAACAATCTCACTTAGTGAGATGTAGTGTTTTTCAACATTACAAGTCGGGAACTACGATATCTAATGTGAAAGCGCATGAAACCGTCGTAATCTTGTAGAAAACATTGTAAAGTTGCGAATAAAACGTTTTCTAACGATAGAAGTGCGAAGGTTAGGTTAGGTTAGGTTAGGTTAAGCTAGGTAGCGTCGTGAAACTACCAAAAACGACGTCATCTAACGAGATAGTGTTGTTTTATTGCGAGTATTAAACTGCGATAGGTGAAATGTTGTGAAAGCACACAAAACGGAATGAACAAGCCAAATACTGCGTGTTCTACCGTTACAAGTGCGAAACTGCTATATTGTGATATTCTCGTTAAAGCGCATGCAAGCATCGTGAAACCTTAAAGAACAATGTCATTTAGCGAGATACAGCGTTCTGTACTGCAATAAGTTGGTGAAAAACTGGGAGGTTATGCAAATATCGTAATTGTGAACAAAACAGTGTAATAGAGCGTTTTTAGATACAAGTGCGAATGTTTGGTTAGGTTAAGATATGAACCGTCGTAAAACCGCATTAAACAATGTCAATTAGTGAGATGCAGTGTTTTTCACCATTACAAGTCGGGAACTGCGATATCTAATGTGAAAGCGCTTGCAAACGTCGTTAGGTTAGGTTAGGTTAGGTTAGGTTAGGTTACGTTGGGTTAGGTTTGGTTAGGTTAGGTTAGGTTATGTTAGGTTAGGTTGGGTTAGGTTAGGTTAGGTTAGGTTAAGATATGAACCGCGCTAAAACCGCATTAAACAATGTCATTTAGTGAGATGCAGTGTTTTTCACCTTTACAAGTTGGGAACTGCGATATCTAATGTGAAAGCGCTTGAAACCGTCGTAATGTTGTAGAAAGCAATGTAAAGTAGCGAGTAAAACGTTTTCTAACGATAGAAGTGCGAAGGTTATGTTAGGTTGAGTTATGTTAGTTTAAGCTAGGTAGCGTCGTGAAACCACCAAAAACGACGTCATCTAACGAGATAGTGTTGTTTTATTGCGAGTACGAAACTGCGATAGGTAAAATGTTGTGAAAGCACACAAAACGGCATGAACAAGCCAAATACTGCGTGTTGTACCTTTACAAGTGCGAAACTGCTATATTGTGATATTCTCGTTAAAGCGCATGCAAGCATCGTGAAACCTTAAAGAACAATGTCATTTAGCGAGATACAGCGTTCTGTACTGCAATAAGTTGGTGAAAAACTGTGAGGTTATGCAAATATCGTAATTGTGAACAAAACAGTGTAATAGAGCGTTTTTAGATACAAGTGCGAATGTTAGGTTAGGTTAAGATATGAACCGTCGTAAAACCGCATTAAACAATGTCAATTAGTGAGATGCAGTGTTTTTCACCATTAAAAGTGGGGAACTGCGATATCTAATGTGAAAGCGCTTGCAACCGTCGTTAGGTTAGGTTAGGTTAGGTTAGGTTACGTTAGGTTAGGTTTGGTTAGGTTAGGTTAGGTTAGGTTAGATTAGGTTAGGTTGGGTTGAGTTGGGTTAGGTTAGGTTAGGTTGGGTTAGGTTAGGTTAGGTTAGGTTAGGTTACGTTAGGTTACGTTAGGTTACGTTAGGTTAGGTTAGGTTAGGTTACGTTAGGTTAGGTTAGGTTAGGTAAGGATAATTTGGTTAGGTTAGGTAAGGTTAGGTTAGGTTAGGTTGGGTTGGGTGTTGTTGGGTTGGGTTGGGTTAGGTTGGGTTAGGTTAGGTTAGGTTACGTTAGGTTAGGTTAGGTTAGGTTAGGTTAGGTTACGTTAGGTTATGTTAGGTTAGGTTAGGTTACGTTAGGTTAGGTTAGGTCAGGTAAGGTTAGGTTACGTTAGAATAGGTTAGGTTAGGTTAGGTTACGTTAGGTTAGGTTAAGTTAGGTTAGGTTAGGTTTGGTTAGGTTAGGTTAGGTTAGCTTAGGTTAGCTTAGGTTAGGTTAGGTTGGGTTGGGTTGGGTTAGGTTGGGTTAGGTTAGGTTAGGTTAGGTTGGGTTAGGTTAGGTTAGTTTAGGTTATGTTAGGTTAGGTTAGGTTGGATTGGGTTGGGTTAGGTTAGGTTAGGTTAGGTAAGGTTAGGTTAGGTTAGGTTAGGTTACGTTAGGTTAAGGTATGAACCGTCGTAAAACCGCATTAAACAATGTCACTTAGTGAGATGCAGTGTTTTTCAACTTTACAAGTTGGGGACTGTGATATCTAATGTGAAAGCGCTTGAAACCGTCGTAATGTTTTAGAAAGCAATGTAAAGTAGCGAGTAAAACGTTTTCTAACGATAGAAGTGCGAAGGTTATGTTAGGTTTGGTTAGGTTAGGTTAGGTTAGGTTAGGGATGTTAGGTAAGGTTTGGTTAGTTTAAGCGAGGTAGCGTCGTGAAACTACCAAAAACAACGTCATCTAACGAGATAGTGTTGTTTTATTGCGAGTACGAAACTGCGATAGGTGAAACGTTGTGAAAGCACACAAAACGGCATGAACAAGCCAGATACTGCGTCTTGTGCCGTTACAAGTGCGAAACTGCTTTATTGTGATATTCTCGTTAAAGCGCATGCAAGTATCGTGAAACCTTAAAGAACGATGTCATTTAGCGAGATACAGCGTTCTGTACTATAATAAGTTGGTGAGAAACTGTGAGGTCAAGCAAATATCGTAATTGTGAACGAAACAGTGTAATTGAGCGTATTTAGATACAAGTGCGAATGTTAGGTTAGGTTGAGATATCAACTGTCGTAAAACCGCATTAAACAATGTCACTTAGTGAGATGTAGTGTTTTTCAACATTACAAGTCGGGAACTACGATATCTAATGTGAAAGCGCATGAAACCGTCGTAATCTTGTAAAAACATTGCAAAGTTGCGAGTAAAACGTTTTCTAACGATAGAAGTGCGAAGGTTAGCTTGAGTTATGTTATTTTAAGCTATGTAGCGTCGTGAGACCACCAAAAAGGACGTCATCGAACGAGATAGTGTTGTTTTATTGCATGTACGAAACTGCAATAGGTAAAATGTTGTGAAAGCACACAAAACGGCATGAACAAGCCAAATACTGCGTGTTGTACCGTTACAAGTGGGAAACTGCTATGTTGTGACATTCTCGGTAAAGCGCATGCAAGCATCGTGAAACCTTAAAGAACAATGTCATTTAGCGAGATACAGCGTTCTGTACTGCAATAAGTTGGTGAAAAGCTGTGAGGTTATGCAAATATCGTAATTGTGAACGAAACAGTGTAATTGAGCGTATTCAGATACAAGTGCGAATGTTAGGTTAGGTTGAGATATCAACCGTCGTAAAACGCATTTAACAATGTCACTTAGTGAGATGTAGTGTTTTTCAACATTACAAGTCGGGAACTACGATATCTAATGTGAAAGCGCATGAAACCGTCGTAATCTTGTAGAAAACATTGTAAAGTTGCGAGTAAAACGTTTTCTAACGATAGAAGTGCGAAGGTTAGCTTGAGTTATGTTAATTTAAGCTATGTAGCGTCGTGAGACCACCAAAAAGGACGTCATCTAACGAGACAGTGTTGTTTTATTGCATGTACGAAACTGCAATAGGTGAAATGTTGTGAAAGTACACAAAACGGCTTGAACAAGCCAGATACTGCGTGTTCTACCGTTACAAGTGCGAAACTGCTATATTGTGATATTCTCGTTAAAGCGCATGCAAGCATCGTGAAACCTTAAAGAACAATGTCATTTAGCGAGATACAGCGTTCTGTACTGCAATAAGTTGGTGAAAAACTGTGAGGTTATGCAAATATCGTAATTGTGAACAAAACAGTGTAATAGAGCGTTTTTAGATACAAGTGCGAATGTTAGGTTAGGTTAAGATATGAACCGTCGTAAAACCGCATTAAACAATGTCAATTAGTGAGATGCAGTGTTTTTCACCATTAAAAGTGGGGAACTGCGATATCTAATGTGAAAGCGCTTGCAACCGTCGTTAGGTTAGGTTAGGTTAGGTTAGGTTAGGTTTGGTTAGGTTAGGTTAGGTTAGGTTAGGTTAGGTTAGATTAGGTTAGGTTGGGTTGAGTTGGGTTAGGTTAGGTTAGGTTAGGTTAGGGTGGGTTAGGTTAGGTTAGGTTACGTTAGGTTACGTTAGGTTACGTTAGGTTACGTTAGGTTAGGTTAGGTTAGGTTACGTTAGGTTAGGTTAGGTTAGGTTAGGTAAGGATAATTTGGCTAGGTTAGGTAAGGTTAGGTTAGGTTGGGTTGGGTGTTGTTGGGTTGGGTTGGGTTAGGTTGGGTTAGGTTAGGTTAGGTTACGTTAGGTTAGGTTAGGTTAGGTTAGGTTACATTAGGTTACGTTAGGTTAGGTTAGGTTACGTTAGGTTAGGTTAGGTCAGGTAAGGTTAGGTTACGTTAGAATAGGTTAGGTTAGGTAGGTTACGTTAGGTTAGGTTAAGTTAGGTTAGGTTAGGTTTGGTTAGGTTAGGTTAGGTTAGCTTAGGTTAGCTTAGGTTAGGTTAGGTTGGGTTGGGTTGGGTTAGGTTGGGTTAGGTTAGGTTAGGTTAGGTTAGGTTAGGTTGGGTTAGGTTAGGTTAGTTTAGGTTAGGTTAGGTTAGGTTAGGTTAGATTGGGTTGGGTTAGGTTAGGTTAGGTTAGGTAAGGTTAGGTTAGGTTAGGTTAGGTTACGTTAGGTTAAGGTATGAACCGTCGTAAAACCGCATTAAACAATGTCACTTAGTGAGATGCAGTGTTTTTCACCTTTACAAGTTGGGGACTGTGATATCTAATGTGAAAGCGCTTGAAACCGTCGTAATGTTGTAGAAAGCAATGTAAAGTAGCGAGTAAAACGTTTTCTAACGATAGAAGTGCGAAGGTTATGTTAGGTTTGGTTAGGTTAGGTTAGGTTAGGTTAGAGATGTTAGGTAAGGTTTGGTTAGTTTAAGCTAGGTAGCGTCGTGAAACTACCAAAAACAACGTCATCTAACGAGATAGTGTTGTTTTATTGCGAGTACGAAACTGCGATAGGTGAAATGTTGTGAAAGCACACAAAACGGCATGAACAAGCCAGATACTGCGTCTTGTGCCGTTACAAGTGCGAAACTGCTTTATTGTGATATTCTCGTTAAAGCGCATGCAAGTATCGTGAAACCTTAAAGAACGATGTCATTTAGCGAGATACAGCGTTCTGTACTGTAATAAGTTGGTGAGAAACTGTGAGGTCAAGCAAATATCGTAATTGTGAACGAAACAGTGTAATTGAGCGTATTTAGATACAAGTGCGAATGTTAGGTTAGGTTGAGATATCAACTGTCGTAAAACCGCATTAAACAATGTCACTTATTGAGATGTAGTGTTTTTCAACATTACAAGTCGGGAACTACGATATTTAATGTGAAAGCGCATGAAACCGTCGTAATGTTGTAGAAAGCAATGTAAAGTAGCGAGTAAAACGTTTTCTAACGATAGAAGTGCGAAGGTTATGTTAGGTTGAGTTATGTTAGTTTAAGCTACGTAGCGTCGTGAAACCACCAAAAACGACGTCATCTAACGAGATAGTGTTGTTTTATTGCGAGTACGAAACTGCGATAGGTAAAATGTTGTGAAAGCACACAAAACGGCATGAACAAGCCAAATACTGCGTGTTGTACCGTTACAAGTGCGAAACTGCTATGTTGTGACATTCTCGGTAAAGCGCATGCAAGCATCGTGAAACCTTAAAGAACAATGTCATTTAGCGAGATACAGCGTTCTGTACTGCAATAAGTTGGTGAAAAGCTGTGAGGTTATGCAAATATCGTAATTGTGAACGAAACAGTGTAATTGAGCGTATTCAGATACAAGTGCGAATGTTAGGTTAGGTTGAGATATCAACCGTCGTAAAACCGCATTAAACAATGTCACTTAGTGAGATGTAGTGTTTTTCAACATTACAAGTCGGGAACTACGATATCTAATGTGAAAGCGCATGAAACCGTCGTAATCTTGTAGAAAACATTGTAAAGTTGCGAGTAAAACGTTTTCTAACGATAGAAGTGCGAAGGTTAGGTTAGGTTAGGTTAGTTTAAGCTGGGTAGCGTCGTGAAACTACCAAAAACGACGTCATCTAACGAGATAGTGTTGTTTTATAGCGAGTATTAAACTGCGATAGGTGAAATGTTGTGAAAGCACACAAAACGGCATGAACAAGTCAAATACTGCGTGTTCTACCGTTACAAGTGCGAAACTGCTATATTGTGACATTCTCGGTAAAGCGCATGCAAGTATCGTGAAACCTTAAAGAACGATGTCATTTAGCGAGATACAGCGTTCTGTACTGCAATAAGTTGGTGAAAAGCTGTGAGGTTATGCAAATATCGTAATTGTGAACGAAACAGTGTAATTGAGCGTATTCAGATACAAGTGCGAATGTTAGGTTAGGTTGAGATATCAACCGTCGTAAAACCGCATTTAACAATGTCACTTAGTGAGATGTAGTGTTTTTCAACATTACAAGTCGGGAACTACGATATCTAATGTGAAAGCGCATGAAACCGTCGTAATCTTGTAGAAAACATTGTAAAGTTGCGAGTAAAACGTTTTCTAACGATAGAAGTGCGAAGGTTAGCTTGAGTTATGTTAGTTTAAGCTATGTAGCGTCGTGAGACCACCAAAAAGGACGTCATCTAACGAGATTGTGTTGTTTTATTGCATGTACGAAACTGCAATAGGTGAAATGTTGTGAAAGTACACAAAACGGCTTGAACAAGCCAGATACTGCGTGTTGTACCGTTACAAGTGCGAAACTGCTTTATTGCGATATTCTCGTTAAAGCGCATGCAAGTATCGTGAAACCTTAAAGAACGATGTCATTTAGCGAGATACAGCGTTCTGTACTGTAATAAGTTGGTGAGAAACTGTGAGGTCATGCAAATATCGTAATTGTGAACGAAACAGTGTAATTGAGCGTATTTAGATACAAGTGCGAATGTTAGGTTAGGTTGAGATATCAACCGTCGTAAAACCGCATTAAACAATGTCACTTAGTGAGATGTAGTGTTTTTCAACATTACAAGTCGGGAACTACGATATCTAATGTGAAAGCGCATGAAACCGTCGTAATGTTGTAGAAAGCAATGTAAAGTAGCGAGTAAAACGTTTTCTAACGATAGAAGTGCGAAGGTTATGTTAGGTTGAGTTATGTTAGTTTAAGCTACGTAGCGTCGTGAAACCACCAAAAACGACGTCATCTAACGAGATAGTGTTGTTTTATTGCGAGTACGAAACTCCGATAGGTAAAATGTTGTGAAAGCACACAAAACGGCATGAACAAGCCAAATACTGCGTGTTGTACCGTTACAAGTGCGAAACTGCTATGTTGTGACATTCTCGGTAAAGCGCATGCAAGCATCGTGAAACCTTAAAGAACAATGTCATTTAGCGAGATACAGCGTTCTGTACTGCAATAAGTTGGTGAAAAGCTGTGAGGTTATGCAAATATCGTAATTGTGAACGAAACAGTGTAATTGAGCGTATTCAGATACAAGTGCGAATGTTAGGTTAGGTTGAGATATCAACCGTCGTAAAACCGCATTAAACAATGTCACTTAGTGAGATGTAGTGTTTTTCAACATTACAAGTAGGGAACTACGATATCTAATGTGAAAGCGCATGAAACCGTCGTAATCTTGTAGAAAACATTGTAAAGTTGCGAGTAAAACGTTTTCTAACGATAGAAGTGCGAAGGTTAGCTTGAGTTATGTTAGTTTAAGCTATGTAGCGTCGTGAGACCACCAAAAAGGACGTCATCTAACGAGATAGTGTTGTTTTATTGCATGTACGAAACTGCAATAGGTGAAATGTTGTGAAAGTACACAAAACGGCTTGAACAAGCCAGATACTGCGTGTTGTACCGTTACAAGTGCGAAACTGCTTTATTGCGATATTCTCGTTAAAGCGCATGCAAGTATCGTGAAACCTTAAAGAACGATGTCATTTAGCGAGATACAGCGTTCTGTACTGTAATAAGTTGGTGAGAAACTGTGAGGTCAAGCAAATATCGTAATTGTGAACGAAACAGTGTAATTGAGCGTATTTAGATACAAGTGCGAATGTTAGGTTAGGTTGAGATATCAACCGTCGTAAAACCGCATTAAACAATGTCACTTAGTGAGATGTAGTGTTTTTCAACATTAGAAGTCGGGAACTACGATATCTAATGTGAAAGCGCATGAAACCGTCGTAATCTTGTAGAAAACATTGTAAAGTTGCGAGTAAAACGTTTTCTAACGATAGAAGTGCGAAGGTTAGCTTGAGTTATGTTAGTTTAAGCTATGTAGCGTCGTGAGACCACCAAAAAGGACGTCATCTAACGAGATAGTGTTGTTTTCTTGCATGTACGAAACTGCAATAGGTGAAATGTTGTGAAAGTACACAAAACGGCTTGAACAAGCCAAATACTGCGTGTTCTACCGTTACAAGTGCGAAACTGCTATATTGTGATATTCTCGTTAAAGCGCATGCAAGCATCGTGAAACCTTAAAGAACAATGTCATTTAGCGAGATACAGCGTTCTGTACTGCAATAAGTTGGTGAAAAACTGTGAGGTTATGCAAATATCGTAATTGTGAACAAAACAGTGTAATAGAGCGTTTTTAGATACAAGTGCGAATGTTAGGTTAGGTTAAGATATGAACCGTCGTAAAACCGCATTAAACAATGTCAATTAGTGAGATGCAGTGTTTTTCACCATTAAAAGTGGGGAACTGCGATATCTAATGTGAAAGCGCTTGCAACCATCGTTAGGTTAGGTTAGGTTAGGTTAGGTTTGGTTAGGTTAGGTTAGGTTAGGTTAGATTAGGTTAGGTTGGGTTGAGTTGGGTTAGGTTAGGTTAGGTTGGGTTAGGTTAGGTTAGGTTAGGTTACGTTAGGTTACGTTAGGTTACGTTAGGTTAGGTTAGGTTAGGTTACGTTAGGTTAGGTTAGGTTAGGTAAGGATAATTTGGTTAGGTTAGGTAAGGTTAGGTTAGGTTAGGTTGGGTTGGGTGTTGTTGGGTTGGGTTGGGTTAGGTTGGGTTAGGTTAGGTTAGGTTACGTTAGGTTAGGTTAGGTTAGGTTAGGTTAGGTTACGTTAGGTTATGTTAGGTTAGGTTAGGTTACGTTAGGTTAGGTTAGGTCAGGTAAGGTTAGGTTACGTTAGAATAGGTTAGGTTAGGTTAGGTTACGTTAGGTTAGGTTAAGTTAGGTTAGGTTAGGTTTGGTTAGGTTAGGTTAGGTTAGCTTAGGTTAGCTTAGGTTAGGTTAGGTTGGGTTGGGTTGGGTTAGGTTGGGTTAGGTTAGGTTAGGTTAGGTTGGGTTAGGTTAGGTTAGTTTAGGTTATGTTAGGTTAGGTTAGGTTGGATTGGGTTGGGTTAGGTTAAGTTAGGTTAGGTAAGGTTAGGTTAGGTTAGGTTAGGTTACGTTAGGTTAAGGTATGAACCGTCGTAAAACCGCATTAAACAATGTCACTTAGTGAGATGCAGTGTTTTTCACCTTTACAAGTTGGGGACTGTGATATCTAATGTGAAAGCGCTTGAAACCGTCGTAATGTTTTAGAAAGCAATGTAAAGTAGCGAGTAAAACGTTTTCTAACGATAGAAGTGCGAAGGTTATGTTAGGTTTGGTTAGGTTAGGTTAGGTTAGGTTAGGGATGTTAGGTAAGGTTTGGTTAGTTTAAGCGAGGTAGCGTCGTGAAACTACCAAAAACAACGTCATCTAACGAGATAGTGTTGTTTTATTGCGAGTACGAAACTGCGATAGGTGAAACGTTGTGAAAGCACACAAAACGGCATGAACAAGCCAGATACTGCGTCTTGTGCCGTTACAAGTGCGAAACTGCTTTATTGTGATATTCTCGTTAAAGCGCATGCAAGTATCGTGAAACCTTAAAGAACGATGTCATTTAGCGAGATACAGCGTTCTGTACTGTAATAAGTTGGTGAGAAACTGTGAGGTCAAGCAAATATCGTAATTGTGAACGAAACAGTGTAATTGAGCGTATTTAGATACAAGTGCGAATGTTAGGTTAGGTTGAGATATCAACTGTCGTAAAACCGCATTAAACAATGTCACTTAGTGAGATGTAGTGTTTTTCAACATTACAAGTCGGGAACTACGATATCTAATGTGAAAGCGCATGAAACCGTCGTAATCTTGTAAAAACATTGCAAAGTTGCGAGTAAAACGTTTTCTAACGATAGAAGTGCGAAGGTTAGCTTGAGTTATGTTATTTTAAGCTATGTAGCGTCGTGAGACCACCAAAAAGGACGTCATCGAACGAGATAGTGTTGTTTTATTGCATGTACGAAACTGCAATAGGTAAAATGTTGTGAAAGCACACAAAACGGCATGAACAAGCCAAATACTGCGTGTTGTACCGTTACAAGTGCGAAACTGCTATGTTGTGACATTCTCGGTAAAGCGCATGCAAGCATCGTGAAACCTTAAAGAACAATGTCATTTAGCGAGATACAGCGTTCTGTACTGCAATAAGTTGGTGAAAAGCTGTGAGGTTATGCAAATATCGTAATTGTGAACGAAACAGTGTAATTGAGCGTATTCAGATACAAGTGCGAATGTTAGGTTAGGTTGAGATATCAACCGTCGTAAAACGCATTTAACAATGTCACTTAATGAGATGTAGTGTTTTTCAACATTACAAGTCGGGAACTACGATATCTAATGTGAAAGCGCATGAAACCGTCGTAATCTTGTAGAAAACATTGTAAAGTTGCGAGTAAAACGTTTTCTAACGATAGAAGTGCGAAGGTTAGCTTGAGTTATGTTAGTTTAAGCTATGTAGCGTCGTGAGACCACCAAAAAGGACGTCATCTAACGAGATAGTGTTGTTTTATTGCATGTACGAAACTGCAATAGGTGAAATGTTGTGAAAGTACACAAAACGGCTTGAACAAGCCAGATACTGCGTGTTCTACCGTTACAAGTGCGAAACTGCTATATTGTGATATTCTCGTTAAAGCGCATGCAAGCATCGTGAAACCTTAAAGAACAATGTCATTTAGCGAGATACAGCGTTCTGTACTGCAATAAGTTGGTGAAAAACTGTGAGGTTATGCAAATATCGTAATTGTGAACAAAACAGTGTAATAGAGCGTTTTTAGATACAAGTGCGAATGTTAGGTTAGGTTAAGATATGAACCGTCGTAAAACCGCATTAAACAATGTCAATTAGTGAGATGCAGTGTTTTTCACCATTAAAAGTGGGGAACTGCGATATCTAATGTGAAAGCGCTTGCAACCGTCGTTAGGTTAGGTTAGGTTAGGTTAGGTTAGGTTTGGTTAGGTTAGGTTAGGTTAGGTTAGGTTAGGTTAGATTAGGTTAGGTTGGGTTGAGTTGGGTTAGGTTAGGTTAGGTTAGGTTAGGGTGGGTTAGGTTAGGTTAGGTTAGGTTACGTTAGGTTACGTTAGGTTACGTTAGGTTAGGTTAGGTTAGGTTACGTTAGGTTAGGTTAGGTTAGGTAAGGATAATTTGGCTAGGTTAGGTAAGGTTAGGTTAGGTTGGGTTGGGTGTTGTTGGGTTGGGTTGGGTTAGGTTGGGTTAGGTTAGGTTAGGTTACGTTAGGTTAGGTTAGGTTAGGTTAGGTTACGTTAGGTTATGTTAGGTTAGGTTAGGTTACGTTAGGTTAGGTTAGGTCAGGTAAGGTTAGGTTACGTTAGAATAGGTTAGGTTAGGTAGGTTAGGTTAGGTTAGGTTAGGTTGGGTTAGGTTAGGTTAGTTTAGGTTAGGTTAGGTTAGGTTAGGTTGGATTGGGTTGGGTTAGGTTAGGTTAGGTTAGGTAAGGTTAGGTTAGGTTAGGTTAGGTTACGTTAGGTTAAGGTATGAACCGTCGTAAAACCGCATTAAACAATGTCACTTAGTGAGATGCAGTGTTTTTCACCTTTACAAGTTGGGGACTGTGATATCTAATGTGAAAGCGCTTGAAACCGTCGTAATGTTGTAGAAAGCAATGTAAAGTAGCGAGTAAAACGTTTTCTAACAATAGAAGTGCGAAGGTTATGTTAGGTTTGGTTAGGTTAGGTTAGGTTAGGTTAGAGATGTTAGGTAAGGTTTGGTTAGTTTAAGCTAGGTAGCGTCGTGAAACTACCAAAAACAACGTCATCTAACGAGATAGTGTTGTTTTATTGCGAGTACGAAACTGCGATAGGTGAAATGTTGTGAAAGCACACAAAACGGCATGAACAAGCCAGATACTGCGTCTTGTGCCGTTACAAGTGCGAAACTGCTTTATTGTGATATTCTCGTTAAAGCGCATGCAAGTATCGTGAAACCTTAAAGAACGATGTCATTTAGCGAGATACAGCGTTCTGTACTGTAATAGGTTGGTGAGAAACTGTGAGGTCAAGCAAATATCGTAATTGTGAACGAAACAGTGTAATTGAGCGTATTTAGATACAAGTGCGAATGTTAGGTTAGGTTGAGATATCAACTGTCGTAAAACCGCATTAAACAATGTCACTTATTGAGATGTAGTGTTTTTCAACATTACAAGTCGGGAACTACGATATTTAATGTGAAAGCGCATGAAACCGTCGTAATGTTGTAGAAAGCAATGTAAAGTAGCGAGTAAAACGTTTTCTAACGATAGAAGTGCGAAGGTTATGTTAGGTTGAGTTATGTTAGTTTAAGCTACGTAGCGTCGTGAAACCACCAAAAACGACGTCATCTAACGAGATAGTGTTGTTTTATTGCGAGTACGAAACTGCGATAGGTAAAATGTTGTGAAAGCACACAAAACGGCATGAACAAGCCAAATACTGCGTGTTGTACCGTTACAAGTGCGAAACTGCTATGTTGTGACATTCTCGGTAAAGCGCATGCAAGCATCGTGAAACCTTAAAGAACAATGTCATTTAGCGAGATACAGCGTTCTGTACTGCAATAAGTTGGTGAAAAGCTGTGAGGTTATGCAAATATCGTAATTGTGAACGAAACAGTGTAATTGAGCGTATTCAGATACAAGTGCGAATGTTAGGTTAGGTTGAGATATCAACCGTCGTAAAACCGCATTAAACAATGTCACTTAGTGAGATGTAGTGTTTTTCAACATTACAAGTCGGGAACTACGATATCTAATGTGAAAGCGCATGAAACCGTCGTAATCTTGTAGAAAACATTGTAAAGTTGCGAGTAAAACGTTTTCTAACGATAGAAGTGCGAAGGTTAGGTTAGGTTAGGTTAGTTTAAGCTGGGTAGCGTCGTGAAACTACCAAAAACGACGTCATCTAACGAGATAGTGTTGTTTTATAGCGAGTAATAAACTGCGATAGGTGAAATGTTGTGAAAGCACACAAAACGGCATGAACAAGCCAAATACTGCGTGTTCTACCGTTACAAGTGCGAAACTGCTATATTGTGACATTCTCGGTAAAGCGCATGCAAGTATCGTGAAACCTTAAAGAACGATGTCATTTAGCGAGATACAGCGTTCTGTACTGCAATAAGTTGGTGAAAAGCTGTGAGGTTATGCAAATATCGTAATTGTGAACGAAACAGTGTAATTGAGCGTATTCAGATACAAGTGCGAATGTTAGGTTAGCTTGAGATATCAACCGTCGTAAAACCGCATTTAACAATGTCACTTAGTGAGATGTAGTGTTTTTCAACATTACAAGTCGGGAACTACGATATCTAATGTGAAAGCGCATGAAACCGTCGTAATCTTGTAGAAAACATTGTAAAGTTGCGAGTAAAACGTTTTCTAACGATAGAAGTGCGAAGGTTAGCTTGAGTTATGTTAGTTTAAGCTATGTAGCGTCGTGAGACCACCAAAAAGGACGTCATCTAACGAGATTGTGTTGTTTTATTGCATGTACGAAACTGCAATAGGTGAAATGTTGTGAAAGTACACAAAACGGCTTGAACAAGCCAGATACTGCGTGTTGTACCGTTACAAGTGCGAAACTGCTTTATTGCGATATTCTCGTTAAAGCGCATGCAAGTATCGTGAAACCTTAAAGAACGATGTCATTTAGCGAGATACAGCGTTCTGTACTGTAATAAGTTGGTGAGAAACTGTGAGGTCATGCAAATATCGTAATTGTGAACGAAACAGTGTAATTGAGCGTATTTAGATACAAGTGCGAATGTTAGGTTAGGTTGAGATATCAACCGTCGTAAAACCGCATTAAACAATGTCACTTAGTGAGATGTAGTGTTTTTCAACATTACAAGTCGGGAACTACGATATCTAATGTGAAAGCGCATGAAACCGTCGTAATGTTGTAGAAAGCAATGTAAAGTAGCGAGTAAAACGTTTTCTAACGATAGAAGTGCGAAGGTTATGTTAGGTTGAGTTATGTTAGTTTAAGCTACGTAGCGTCGTGAAACCACCAAAAACGACGTCATCTAACGAGATAGTGTTGTTTTATTGCGAGTACGAAACTCCGATAGGTAAAATGTTGTGAAAGCACACAAAACGGCATGAACAAGCCAAATACTGCGTGTTGTACCGTTACAAGTGCGAAACTGCTATGTTGTGACATTCTCGGTAAAGCGCATGCAAGCATCGTGAAACCTTAAAGAACAATGTCACTTAGCGAGATACAGCGTTCTGTACTGCAATAAGTTGGTGAAAAGCTGTGAGGTTATGCAAATATCGTAATTGTGAACGAAACAGTGTAATTGAGCGTATTCAGATACAAGTGCGAATGTTAGGTTAGGTTGAGATATCAACCGTCGTAAAACCGCATTAAACAATGTCACTTAGTGAGATGTAGTGTTTTTCAACATTACAAGTAGGGAACTACGATATCTAATGTGAAAGCGCATGAAACCGTCGTAATCTTGTAGAAAACGTAAAGTTGCGAGTAAAACGTTTTCTAACGATAGAAGTGCGAAGGTTAGCTTGAGTTATGTTAGTTTAAGCTATGTAGCTGTTGTGAGTGAAGTGCGCGAGTCAAGTGACTTTCAAATTTGGCGCGTAAGATGAACTACTGACAATGTGTGCAAGATGGCGTATTGCGCCAGTGCGGCGAACACTGGCGATTGGAAAAAGAAGAAAATTCAAGGGAATGGGAGAAAAATCCAGAGCCAGGGCATCGAAGAACGAGGAAGAAGAGATTCGGGCTCGTGCTTGGAGGAAGAAGGCTAGGGTGCGGCGTGCGACCTCGTCGGGTGCGAGTACCTCCTGGGCGTCAGGGCATCCACCTAGCTGGCGACTGTTTCCACGGGGTCCTGGTGACCATTCAACCGCAGCGGCTATTGGCGAATCCTTGGCAAGACCTTGGTCTGATGTTCGAGCGGAAGACAGCGCAGCAGATGATGTCTACCGGGAGCGGGAGCAAGCCGTCGGGCTACGGGCCCGAGCTTATGCACTCTCACCACGGCAGCTTCCCAATGGACTATTGAAGGGCGTGAACCGCTGGTGAGCCGTATCCGTCTTCTCTCGCGTCCGGACTCAAACACGAGGACTTTAACGAAAAGGACTGTTTAGACTCTAAGAGGTTTCCGCTCGCTAACGAAACTGACAGTGCTAATTAGTTAACATTTTTCTGATCTTAGTATTTTCCTTTTTGTGTTTTTTTTGTGTGTTTGTGAAAGTACAATTTTTTTTTTGCAAATCAAACGCTCACTTCCTTTTCTCGTGAGAGAATAACGTTTCACAGCTAGCTCGACTGGCTTTATTTACTGAACCTGTCACAAAGTGGCGTCCGCTACGACAGGACGTGAGTGTTTGCCACTAAAAAGTAGATTTGAGTAAGGCTAACTAAAAAAGTAAAATGGGCTCGCGAGAGTTGATGGCGCTGGCAGAACGCATGGGGTTGGAGGGAGCAGAATTGCAGGCTTGGTTTGACGCACGAGAAGCGCGTGAGCGCGATGAACGAGCCGCGGAGAGAGACGCGAAGAAAGAACAGTTGGAGCTGGAAGGCCGCAATTTACAGCTACGTCTTGAAGTAGCAAAAACGGAGAACCAAGCCCGAGAAGCAAGCCAGCGACACTTGGAAGTAGAAGAGAGGACGCTGCAACTGCGCCTGAGAGTAGCTGAGGCCGGTGTCGGTCAGCCTACGGTGGCTGACACGGGCAACCAAAGGAACGCGCCTATGGTAGTGAACCCGCATAACTTTATACCCGTTTTCAACGAGGACAGAGACGACCTTGACGCCTACCTGAAAAGGTTTGAGAGAGTGGCGACAGGTCAAGATTGGCCACGGGAAAAGTGGGCCACGGCTCTTAGTTTGTGCCTTGGCGGAGAGGCTCTGAAGGTATTTGGACGGTTGTCACCGAACGATTCCCTGTCATACGACGAAGTCAAATTGGCACTGCTCCAGCGTTTTCGCTTCACGGCTGATGGCTACCGTGAGAAATTCCGGAAAAGCAAGCCTGAAGACGGCGAAACTGGAAAACAGTATGCCACGAGACTCCAAAGTTTCTTTGACAGGTGGATAGAAATGTCTCAGACAGAGAGGAATTTCGATTCAGTCCGTGACTTGATTGTAGCCGAACAATTCATGGCGAACTGCAGTAGTCAGCTGGCGCTCTTCTTACGGGAGAAGAACTGCAAGACTCTGGAAGCCATGGCAGAGGCAGCTGATATATATATAGAGGCAAAGAGATTGAAGAACTTATTAATAGTTCAGAATAAGAGTGAGGACACAACTGGGAAGGCTAAATTGATTTCAAGCCCAAGAGCAGAGATGCAATGTTTTGTTTGTGGCCGTAAGGGGCACAAGGCTTCTGACTGTCGAAGTAAACCTAAACAAGTATTTTGTACAAACTGCCGTAAGTGGGGGCATGATGTGAAGGGCTGTCAGAAAATGACTGGCACTTCGAAATCAACTACATCTTGTTTAATGCTACCCAAAGAAGAGACCGGTCCACAACAATCCATGATTGATGGCGACGACTCGGACCGAGACGACAATGTTATGGGCACGGTGAAGACGCAAGCGCAATGTAAGAAACGTCCCATGCCAGTGTTACCAGGGGAAGTGAATGGACAGATTGTTCGAGTCCTAAGGGACACCGGAAGCAACACGTTGGTAGTACGCCGGTCATTAGTACCTGATGAAGCACTAACTGGCACTACCGCGACGTTGTGGTTGGCTGATGGCAGCACCATCGTAACCCCTGAGGCGGAGATACGTATCAGATCTCCATACTTTTCCGGCATGGCCATCGTCAAGTGTATGCCGTCGCCACTGTATGACGTCATAGTTGGGAACGTACCGGGGGCCCGTGACGCCAATGACCCCGACGTTTCGCGGAAACTTTCTCAAGATCAATTCATTAAGAAAAAAGTTCATTCTGCGGACGAAGGTAACCACCCAAATTCTCAACTGGTTGGTGCCGCACGTCTCAATAGTTCGCGAAGGGCCATCTCTGTTGGGCTCCCTGGCCAGATGTCTCGCAAAATGTTTCGCGAAGAACAAGAAAAAGACCAGACGCTTGACATCTGCCGAGCCAGAGTGGGTAAGAAGTTTGTTAGAAAGGGCTCGACATCTTTTTCTTTCGTAGCCAAGAATGGTATTCTTTACCGACAATACTTCCTGTCCCCTGGTAAGATCATCGAACAAGCCATAGTCCCGAAGTCCCTGAGAGGCCAAGTGTTACGTTTGGCTCATGAAAATGTCATGTCAGGTCATCAGGGTGTAAAAAAAACAATAGATCGAGTTCTGGACGCCTTCTACTGGCCCGGGGTACAAGAAGATATCCGCAGATATGTCCGATCATGTGACGCCTGTCAAAGGACTTTACCGAAAGGCAAGGTGGGCAAGGTGCCTCTAGGGCGTATGCCGTTGATCGACACCCCTTTTGAACGTGTGGCGGTCGACATCATTGGACCGATAACTCCAGCCTCGGCAAAAGGCCATCGGTATATTTTGACTCTTGTGGATTTCGCCACTCGCTACCCTGATGCAGTGCCTTTGACAGCAATTGACTCAGCTACAGTGGCCGAGGGACTTGTCGAGATGTTTTCTCGCATTGGTTTTCCACGAGAAGTCTTGGCTGATCAGGCATCGTGCTTTACCTCAGATCTAATGAAGGAGGTGAATGAACTACTGGCAGTCAAGCATCTTAGCTGCACTCCATACCATCCTATGTGCAACGGGATGGTAGAGAGGTTTAATGGAACACTCAAGCAAATGCTCCGCAAAATGGTTCAAGAACAGCCTAAATGTTGGGATCGCTTGCTAGCACCTCTTTTGTTTGCTTATCGTGAAGCCCCACAAGCAAGCTCCGGGTTCTCACCATTTGAACTTATTTATGGCCGACATATTCGAGGACCTCTGAGCATCCTGAAAGAGCTATGGACTCATGATCAGGAGAACGAAGAACTTAAGACGACGTACGGATATGTCCTGGATTTAAGAGAGCGAATTGAGAAGACACTAGAGCTGGTACGACAAAACCTGAGCCGAGCACAGGTGTCGCAGAAAAGGTATTACGACCGCCACAGCAAGCAACGGGACCTGAAAGCTGGTGACCGTGCATTGATCTTGCTTCCCACAAGCAACAACAAGTTATTGATGCATTGGAAAGGGCCGTTTCCAGTCGTAGAAAAGAAAAACGACTATGACTACTGGCTGGACCTTGGACACAGCAAAAAACTTTTCCACATAAACATGCTGAAAAAGTATGAAGAACGCCGTGAAGAACAGCTTCCTCAGACATCATCTTTTGTCGTTCTGGAGGAAGAGGAGTCTGAGAAACCACTACCAACTTTCAAAGTACAGGGTAACTGCGGTATTGACTCCATAAAGCTTGGAGATGAAATCGGGGAGCGACAGCGGGTGGAGATATGGGACATCGATTGGGAGATGGCAACATACGGCCAGTCGAAAGCACGATACAGAAGATCACCTGTGCTTCTAAGCCTGAAACAAAGAAGCAACTCCGGTCATTCCTTGGACTGGCTGGCTACTACCGTGACCTGATACCTCGGTACGCCGAGAAAGCACAGCCGCTCACTGAGATGACGAGGAAGAGGGAGAAAAACAAGACTACGTGGACCACGGATAGAGAAGAAGCGTTTGAGTCACTCAAAAAGGCTTTGTCTTCTGGGCCAATCGTCAAAGCACCCGATCTGAAAAGAGAATTCGTGCTTCGGTCTGACGCCTCTGATTCTTGTATAGGCGCTATCCTTATGCAAGAGCATGATGGCATCCTCCACCCTGTGTCATATGCCAGTCGTCAACTTCAGCCTCGCGAAAAGAGATACTCAGCAATCGAGAGGGAATGCTTAGCGTTGGTCTGGGCGATAGAAAAGTATCATGTTTTTCTGTACGGAACGTCATTTGTCGTACAGACCGATCACCAACCACTGCAGTATCTCTTAAGGGCAAAACACCTGAACAGTAGGGTATTACGGTGGAGCCTCGCGTTACAAGAATATTCATTCCGAGTCGAGCACATTAGAGGCTCTGAAAATGTCGGCGCAGATTATATGAGCCGGTTGTGAATTTTTACATTTTCTCGAGACAAGCGACTACTTCAAGTTGTTTGTTTGTTAAGGACATCTTGTGAATGGACGACGCGTGGTGACTTCTCGCGCACTGAACTGCAGTTTATTTTTCTTCGCAAAAGAAACTTTTCAAAGGGGGGACTCTTGTTGTGAGTGAAGTGCGCGAGTCAAGTGACTTTCAAATTTGGCGCGTAAGATGAACTACTGACAATGTGTGCAAGATGGCGTATTGCGCCAGTGCGGCGAACACTGGCGATTGGAAAAAGAAGAAAATTCAAGGGAATGGGAGAAAAATCCAGAGCCAGGGCATCGAAGAACGAGGAAGAAGAGATTCGGGCTCGTGCTTGGAGGAAGAAGGCTAGGGTGCGGCGTGCGACCTCGTCGGGTGCGAGTACCTCCTGGGCGTCAGGGCATCCACCTAGCTGGCGACTGTTTCCACGGGGTCCTGGTGACCATTCAACCGCAGCGGCTATTGGCGAATCCTTGGCAAGACCTTGGTCTGATGTTCGAGCGGAAGACAGCGCAGCAGATGATGTCTACCGGGAGCGGGAGCAAGCCGTCGGGCTACGGGCCCGAGCTTATGCACTCTCACCACGGCAGCTTCCCAATGGACTATTGAAGGGCGTGAACCGCTGGTGAGCCGTATCCGTCTTCTCTCGCGTCCGGACTCAAACACGAGGACTTTAACGAAAAGGACTGTTTAGACTCTTAGAGGTTTCCGCTCGCTAACGAAACTGACAGTGCTAATTAGTTAACATTTTTCTGATCTTAGTATTTTCCTTTTTGTGTTTTTTTTGTGTGTTTGTGAAAGTACAATTTTTTTTTTGCAAATCAAACGCTCACTTCCTTTTCTCGTGAGAGAATAACGTTTCACAGCTAGCTCGACTGGCTTTATTTACTGAACCTGTCACAGTAGCGTCGTGAGACCACCAAAAAGGACGTCATCTAACGAGATAGTGTTGTTTTATTGCATGTACGAAACTGCAATAGGTGAAATGTTGTGAAAGTACACAAAACGGCTTGAACAAGCCAGATACTGCGTGTTGTACCGTTACAAGTGCGAAACTGCTTTATTGCGATATTCTCGTTAAAGCGCATGCAAGTATCGTGAAACCTTAAAGAACGATGTCATTTAGCGAGATACAGCGTTCTGTACTGTAATAAGTTGGTGAGAAACTGTGAGGTCAAGCAAATATCGTAATTGTGAACGAAACAGTGTAATTGAGCGTATTTAGATACAAGTGCGAATGTTAGGTTAGGTTGAGATATCAACCGTCGTAAAACCGCATTAAACAATGTCACTTAGTGAGATGTAGTGTTTTTCAACATTAGAAGTCGGGAACTACGATATCTAATGTGAAAGCGCATGAAACCGTCGTAATCTTGTAGAAAACATTGTAAAGTTGCGAGTAAAACGTTTTCTAACGATAGAAGTGCGAAGGTTAGCTTGAGTTATGTTAGTTTAAGCTATGTAGCGTCGTGAGACCACCAAAAAGGACGTCATCTAACGAGATAGTGTTGTTTTCTTGCATGTACGAAACTGCAATAGGTGAAATGTTGTGAAAGTACACAAAACGGCTTGAACAAGCCAAATACTGCGTGTTCTACCGTTACAAGTGCGAAACTGCTATATTGTGATATTCTCGTTAAAGCGCATGCAAGCATCGTGAAACCTTAAAGAACAATGTCATTTAGCGAGATACAGCGTTCTGTACTGCAATAAGTTGGTGAAAAACTGTGAGGTTATGCAAATATTGTAATTGTGAACGAAACAGTGTAATAGAGCGTTTTTCAATATAAGTACGAATGTTAGGTTAGGTTAAGATATGAACCGTCGTAAAACCGCATTAAACAATGTCACTTAGTGAGATGCAGTGTTTTTCACCATTACAAGTCGGGAACAGCGATATCTAATGTGAAAGCGCTTGCAAACGTCGTTAGGTTAGGTTAGGTTAGGTTTGGTTAGGTTACGTTAGGTTAGGTTTGGTTAGGTTAGGTTAGGTTAGGTTAGGTTAGGTTAGGTTATGTTAGGTTAGGTTGGGTTAGGTTAAGTTAGGTTACGTTAGGTTAAGGTATGAACCGTCGTAAAACCGCAATAAACAATGTCACTTAGTGAGATGCAGTGTTTTTCACCTTTACAAGTTGGGAACTGCGATATCTAATGTGAAAGCGCTTGAAACCGTCGTAATGTTGTAGAAAGCAATGTAAAGTAGCGAGTAAAACGTTTTCTAACGATAGAAGTGCGAAAGTTAGGTTAGGTTATGTTAGTTTAAGCTAGGTAGCGTCGTGAAACTACCAAAAACGACGTCATCTAACGAGATAGTGTTGTTTTATTGCGAGTATTAAACTGCGATAGGTGAAATGTTGTGAAAGCACACAAAACGGCATGAACAAGCCAAATACTGCGTGTTATACCGTTACAAGTGCGAAACTGCTATATTGTGATATTCTCGTTAAAGCGCATGCAAGCATCGTGAAACCTTAAAGAACAATGTCATTTAGCGAGATACAGCGTTCTGTACTGCAATAAGTTGGTGAAAAACTGGGAGGTTATGCAAATATCGTAATTGTGAACAAAACAGTGTAATAGAGCGTTTTTAGATACAAGTGCGAATGTTTGGTTAGGTTAAGATATGAACCGTCGTAAAACCGCATTAAACAATGTCAATTAGTGAGATGCAGTGTTTTTCACCATTAAAAGTGGGGAACTGCGATATCTAATGTGAAAGCGCTTGCAACCGTCGTTTGGTTAGGTTAGGTTAGGTTAGGTTAGGTTGGGTTAGGTTAGTTTAGGTTAGGTTAGGTTAGGTTAGGTTGGGTTGGGTTGGCTTAGGTTAGGTTAGGGTGGTAAGGTTAGGTTAGGTTAGGTTAGGTTACGTTAGGTTAAGGTATGAACCGTCGTAAAACCGCATTAAACAATGTCACTTAGTGAGATGCAGTGTTTTTCACCTTTACAAGTTGGGAACTGTGATATCTAATGTGAAAGCGCTTGAAACCGTCGTAATGTTGTAGAAAGCAATGTAAAGTAGCGAGTAAAACGTTTTCTAACGATAGAAGTGCGAAAGTTATGTTAGGTTGAGTTATGTTAGTTTAAGCTAGGTAGCGTCGTGAAACTACCAAAAACAACGTCATCTAACGAGATAGTGTTGTTTTATTGCGAGTACGAAACTGCGATAGGTGAAATGTTGTGAAAGCACACAAAACGGCATGAACAAGCCAAATACTGCGTGTTGTACCGTTACAAGTGCGAAACTGCTATGTTGTGATATTCTCGTTAAAGCGCATGCAAGCATCGTGAAACCTTAAAGAACGATGTCATTTAGCGAGATACAGCGTTCTGTACTGCAATAAGTTGGTGAAAAACTGTGAGGTTATGCAAATATTCTAATTTTGAACGAAACAGTGTAATAGAGCGTTTTTTAATACAAGTGCGAATGTTAGGTTAGGTTAAGACATGAACCGTCGTAAAACCGCAGTAAACAATGTCACTTAGTGACATGCAGTGTTTTTCACCATTACAAGTCGGGAACTGCGTTATCTAATGTGAAAGCGCATGAAACCGTCGTAATCTTGTAGAAAACATTGTAAAGTTGCGAGTAAAACGTTTTCTAACGATAGAAGTGCGAAGGTTAGCTTGAGTTATGTTAGTTTAAGCTATGTAGCGTCGTGAGACCACCAAAAACGACGTCATTTAACGAGATAGTGTTGTTTTATTGCGAGTACGAAACTTCAATAGGTGAAATGTTGTGAAAGTACACAAGACGGCTTGAACAAGCCAGATACTGCGTGTTGTACCGTTACAAGTGCGAAACTGCTTTATTGCGATATTCTCGTTAAAGCGCATGCAAGTATCGTGAAACCTTAAAGAACGATGTCATTTAGCGAGATACAGCGTTCTGTACTGTAATAAGTTGGTGAGAAACTGTGAGGTAAAGCAAATATCGTAATTGTGAACGAAACAGTGTAATTGAGCGTATTTAGATACAAGTGCGAATGTTAGGTTAGGTTGAGATATCAACCGTCGTAAAACCGCATTAAACAATGTCACTTAGTGAGATGTAGTGTTTTTCAACATTACAAGTCGGGAACTACGATATCTAATGTGAAAGCGCATGAAACCGTCGTAATGTTGTAGAAAGCAATGTAAAGTAGCGAGTAAAACGTTTTCTAACGATAGAAGTGCGAAGGTTATGTTAGGTTGAGTTATGTTAGTTTAAGCTACGTAGCGTCGTGAAACCACCAAAAACGACGTCATCTAACGAGATAGTGTTGTTTTATTGCGAGTACGAAACTGCGATAGGTAAAATGTTGTGAAAGCACACAAAACGGCATGAACAAGCCAAATACTGCGTGTTGTACCGTTACAAGTGCGAAACTGCTATGTTGTGACATTCTCGGTAAAGCGCATAAGTATCGTGAAACCTTAAAGAACGATGTCATTTAGCGAGATACAGCGTTCTGTACTGTAATAAGTTGGTGAGAAACTGTGAGGTCAAGCAAATATCGTCATTGTGAACGAAACAGTGTAATTGAGCGTATTTAGATACAAGTGCGAATGTTAGGTTAGGTTGAGATATCAACCGTCGTAAAACCGCATTAAACAATGTCACTTAGTGAGATGTAGTGTTTTTCAACATTACAAGTCGGGAACTACGATATCTAATGTGAAAGCGCATGAAACCGTCGTAATGTTGTAGAAAGCAATGTAAAGTAGCGAGTAAAACGTTTTCTAACGATAGAAGTGCGAAGGTTAGCTTGAGTTATGTTAGTTTAAGCTATGTAGCGTCGTGAGACCACCAAAAAGGACGTCATCTAACGAGATAGTGTTGTTTTCTTGCATGTACGAAACTGCAATAGGTGAAATGTTGTGAAAGTACACAAAACGGCTTGAACAAGCCAAATACTGCGTGTTCTACCGTTACAAGTGCGAAACTGCTATATTGTGATATTCTCGTTAAAGCGCATGCAAGCATCGTGAAACCTTAAAGAACAATGTCATTTAGCGAGATACAGCGTTCTGTACTGCAATAAGTTGGTGAAAAACTGTGAGGTTATGCAAATATCGTAATTGTGAACGAAACAGTGTAATAGAGCGTTTTTCAATATAAGTACGAATGTTAGGTTAGGTTAAGATATGAACCGTCGTAAAACCGCATTAAACAATGTCACTTAGTGAGATGCAGTGTTTTTCACCATTACAAGTTGGGAACTGCGATATCTAATGTGAAAGCGCTTGCAAACGTCGTTAGGTTAGGTTAGGTTAGGTTAGGTTACGTTAGGTTAGGTTTGGTTAGGTTAGGTTAGGTTAGGTTAGGTTAGGTTATGTTAGGTTAGGTTGGGTTAGGTTAGGTTAGGTTAGGTTAAGATATGAACCGCGCTAAAACCGCATTAAACAATGTCACTTAGTGAGATGCAGTGTTTTTCACCTTTACAAGATGAGAACTGCGATATCTAATGTGAAAGCGCTTGAAACCGTCGTAATGTTATAGAAAGCATTGTAAAGTAGCGAGTAAAACGTTTTCTAACGATAGAAGTGCGAAGGTTATGTTAGGTTGAGTTATGTTAGTTCAAGCTAGGTAGCGTCGTGAAACCACCAAAAACGACGTCATTTAACGAGATAATGTTGTTTTATTGCGAGTACGAAACTGCGATAGGTAAAATGTTGTGAAAGCACACAAAACGGCATGAACAAGCCAAATACTGCGTGTTGTACCGTTACAAGTGCGAAACTGCTATGTTGTGACATTCTCGGTAAAGCGCATGCAAGTATCATGAAACCTTAAAGAACGATGTCCTTTAGCGAGATACAGCGTTCTGTACTGTAATAAGTTGGTGAGAAACTGTGAGGTCAAGCAAATATCGTAATTGTGAACGAAACAGTGTAATTGAGCGTCTTTAGATACAAGTGCGAATGTTAGGTTAGGTTGACATATCAACCGTCGTAAAACCGCATTAAACAATCTCACTTAGTGAGATGTAGTGTTTTTCAACATTACAAGTCGGGAACTACGATATCTAATGTGAAAGCGCATGAAACCGTCGTAATCTTGTAGAAAACATTGTAAAGTTGCGAATAAAACGTTTTCTAACGATAGAAGTGCGAAGGTTAGGTTAGGTTAGGTTAGGTTAAGCTAGGTAGCGTCGTGAAACTACCAAAAACGACGTCATCTAACGAGATAGTGTTGTTTTATTGCGAGTATTAAACTGCGATAGGTGAAATGTTGTGAAAGCACACAAAACGGAATGAACAAGCCAAATACTGCGTGTTCTACCGTTACAAGTGCGAAACTGCTATATTGTGATATTCTCGTTAAAGCGCATGCAAGCATCCTGAAACCTTAAAGAACAATGTCATTTAGCGAGATACAGCGTTCTGTACTGCAATAAGTTGGTGAAAAACTGGGAGGTTATGCAAATATCGTAATTGTGAACAAAACAGTGTAATAGAGCGTTTTTAGATACAAGTGCGAATGTTTGGTTAGGTTAAGATATGAACCGTCGTAAAACCGCATTAAACAATGTCAATTAGTGAGATGCAGTGTTTTTCACCATTAAAAGTGGGGAACTGCGATATCTAATGTGAAAGCGCTTGCAACCGTCGTTAGGTTAGGTTAGGTTAGGTTAGGTTAGGTTAGGTTAGGTTTGGTTAGGTTAGGTTAGGTTAGGTTAGATTAGGTTAGGTTGGGTTGAGTTGGGTTAGGTTAGGTTAGGTTAGGTTAGGTTGGGTTAGGTTAGGTTAGGTTACGTTAGGTTACGTTAGGTACGTTAGGTTAGGTAAGGTTACGTTAGGTTAGGTTAGGTTAGGTAAGGATAATTTGGTTAGGTTAGGTAAGGTTAGGTTAGGTTAGGTTAGGTTAGGTTGGGTTGGGTGTTGTTGGGTTGGGTTGGGTTGGGTTAGGTTGGGTTAGGTTAGGTTAGGTTAGGTTAGGTTACGTTAGGTTATGTTAGGTTAGGTTAGGTTGCGTTAGGTTAGGTTAGGTCAGGTAAGGTTAGGTTACGTTAGAATAGGTTAGGTTAGGTTAGGTTACGTTAGGTTAGGTTAAGTTAGGTTAGGTTAGGTTTGGTTAGGTTAGGTTAGGTTAGCTTTGGTTAGGTTAGGTTGGGTTGGGTTGGGTTAGGTTAGGTTGGGTTAGGTTAGGTTAGGTTAGGTTAGGTTGGGTTAGGTTAGTTTAGGTTAGGTTAGGTTAGGTTAGGTTGGGTTGGGTTGGCTTAGGTTAGGTTAGGGTGGTAAGGTTAGGTTAGGTTAGGTTAGGTTACGTTAGGTTAAGGTATGAACCGTCGTAAAACCGCATTAAACAATGTCACTTAGTGAGATGCAGTGTTTTTCACCTTTACAAGTTGGGAACTGTGATATCTAATGTGAAAGCGCTTGAAACCGTCGTAATGTTGTAGAAAGCAATGTAAAGTAGCGAGTAAAACGTTTTCTAACGATAGAAGTGCGAAAGTTATGTTAGGTTGAGTTATGTTAGTTTAAGCTAGGTAGCGTCGTGAAACTACCAAAAACAACGTCATCTAACGAGATAGTGTTGTTTTATTGCGAGTACGAAACTGCGATAGGTGAAATGTTGTGAAAGCACACAAAACGGCATGAACAAGCCAAATACTGCGTGTTGTACCGTTACAAGTGCGAAACTGCTATGTTGTGATATTCTCGTTAAAGCGCATGCAAGCATCGTGAAACCTTAAAGAACGATGTCATTTAGCGAGATACAGCGTTCTGTACTGCAATAAGTTGGTGAAAAACTGTGAGGTTTTGCAAATATCCTAATTTTGAACGAAACAGTGTAATAGAGCGTTTTTTAATACAAGTGCGAATGTTAGGTTAGGTTAAGACATGAACCGTCGTAAAACCGCATTAAACAATCTCACTTAGTGAGATGTAGTGTTTTTCAACATTGCAAGTCGGGAACTACGATATCTAATGTGAAAGCGCATGAAACCGTCGTAATCTTGTAGAAAACATTGTAAAGTTGCGAATAAAACGTTTTCTAACGATAGAAGTGCGAAGGTTAGGTTAGGTTAGGTTAGGTTAAGCTAGGTAGCGTCGTGAAACTACCAAAAACGACGTCATCTAACGAGATAGTGTTGTTTTATTGCGAGTAATAAACTGCGATAGGTGAAATGTTGTGAAAGCACACAAAACGGAATGAACAAGCCAAATACTGCGTGTTCTACCGTTACAAGTGCGAAACTGCTATATTGTGATATTCTCGTTAAAGCGCATGCAAGCATCGTGAAACCTTAAAGAACAATGTCATTTAGCGAGATACAGCGTTCTGTACTGCAATAAGTTGGTGAAAAACTGGGAGGTTATGCAAATATCGTAATTGTGAACAAAACAGTGTAATAGAGCGTTTTTAGATACAAGTGCGAATGTTTGGTTAGGTTAAGATATGAACCGTCGTAAAACCGCATTAAACAATGTCAATTAGTGAGATGCAGTGTTTTTCACCATTAAAAGTGGGGAACTGCGATATCTAATGTGAAAGCGCTTGCAACCGTCGTTTGGTTAGGTTAGGTTAGGTTAGGTTAGGTTTGGTTAGGTTAGGTTAGGTTAGATTAGATTAGGTTAGGTTGGGTTGAGTTGGGTTAGGTTAGGTTAGGTTAGGTTAGGTTAGGTTGGGTTAGGTTAGGTTAGGTTAGGTTACGTTAGGTTACGTTAGGTACGTTAGGTTAGGTTAGGTTACGTTAGGTTAGGTTAGGTTAGGTAAGGATAATTTGGTTAGGTTAGGTAAGGTTAGGTTAGGTTAGGTTAGGTTAGGTTGGGTTGGGTGTTGTTGGGTTGGGTTCGGTTGGGTTAGGTTGGGTTAGGTTAGGTTAGGTTAGGTTAGGTTACGTTAGGTTATGTTAGGTTAGGTTAGGTTGCGTTAGGTTAGGTTAGGTCAGGTAAGGTTAGGTTACGTTAGAATAGGTTAGGTTAGGTTAGGTTACGTTAGGTTAGGTTAAGTTAGGTTAGGTTAGGTTTGGTTAGGTTAGGTTAGGTTAGGTTAGCTTAGGTTAGGTTAGGTTGGGTTGGGTTGGGTTAGGTTAGGTTGGGTTAGGTTAGGTTAGGTTAGGTTAGGTTAGGTTGGGTTAGGTTAGTTTAGGTTAGGTTAGCTTAGGTTAGGTTGGGTTGGGTTGGCTTAGGTTAGGTTAGGGTGGTAAGGTTAGGTTAGGTTAGGTTAGGTTACGTTAGGTTAAGGTATGAACCGTCGTAAAACCGCATTAAACAATGTCACTTAGTGAGATGCAGTGTTTTTCACCTTTACAAGTTGGGAACTGTGATATCTAATGTGAAAGCGCTTGAAACCGTCGTAATGTTGTAGAAAGCAATGTAAAATAGCGAGTAAAACGTTTTCTAACGATAGAAGTGCGAAAGTTATGTTAGGTTGAGTTATGTTAGTTTAAGCTAGGTAGCGTCGTGAAACTACCAAAAACAACGTCATCTAACGAGATAGTGTTGTTTTATTGCGAGTACGAAACTGCGATAGGTGAAATGTTGTGAAAGCACACAAAACGACATGAACAAGCCAAATACTGCGTGTTGTACCGTTACAAGTGCGAAACTGCTATGTTGTGATATTCTCGTTAAAGCGCATGCAAGCATCGTGAAACCTTAAAGAACGATGTCATTTAGCGAGATACAGCGTTCTTTACTGCAATAAGTTGGTGAAAAACTATGAGGTTATGCAAATATCCTAATTTTGAACGAAACAGTGTAATAGAGCGTTTTTTGATACAAGTGCGAATGTTAGGTTAGGTTAAGACATGAACCGTCGTAAAACCGCAGTAAACAATGTCACTTAGTGACATGCAGTGTTTTTCACCATTACAAGTCGGGAACTGCGATATCTAATGTGAAAGCGCATGAAACCGTCGTAATCTTGTAGAAAACATTGTAAAGTTGCGAGTAAAACGTTTTCTAACGATAGAAGTGCGAAGGTTAGCTTGAGTTATGTTAGTTTAAGCTATGTAGCGTCGTGAGACCACCAAAAACGACGTCATTTAACGAGATAGTGTTGTTTTATTGCGAGTACGAAACTTCAATAGGTGAAATGTGAAAGTACACAAAACGGCTTGAACAAGCCAGATACTGCGTGTTGTACCGTTACAAGTGCGAAACTGCTTTATTGCGATATTCTCGTTAAAGCGCATGCAAGTATCGTGAAACCTTAAAGAACGATGTCATTTAGCGAGATACAGCGTTCTGTACTGTAATAAGTTGGTGAGAAACTGTGAGGTCAAGCAAATATCGTAATTGTGAACGAAACAGTGTAATTGAGCGTATTTAGATACAAGTGCGAATGTTAGGTTAGGTTGAGATATCAACCGTCGTAAAACCGCATTAAACAATGTCACTTAGGGAGAGGTAGTGTTTTTCAACATTACAAGTCGGGAACTACGATATCTAATGTGAAAGCGCATGAAACCGTCGTAATGTTGTAGAAAGCAATGTAAAGTAGCGAGTAAAACGTTTTCTAACGATAGAAGTGCGAAGGTTATGTTAGGTTGAGTTATGTTAGTTTAAGCTACGTAGCGTCGTGAAACCACCAAAAACGACGTCATATAACGAGATAGTGTTTTTATTGCGAGTACGAAACTGCGATAGGTAAAATGTTGTGAAAGCACACAAAACGGCATGAACAAGCCAAATACTGCGTGTTGTACCGTTACAAGTGCGAAACTGCTATGTTGTGACATTCTCGGTAAAGCGCATAAGTATCGTGAAACCTTAAAGAACGATGTCATTTAGCGAGATACAGCGTTCTGTACTGTAATAAGTTGGTGAGAAACTGTGAGGTCAAGCAAATATCGTCATTGTGAACGAAACAGTGTAATTGAGCGTATTTAGATACAAGTGCGAATGTTAGGTTAGGTTGAGATATCAACCGTCGTAAAACCGCATTAAACAATGTCACTTAGTGAGATGTAGTGTTTTTCAACATTACAAGTCGGGAACTACGATATCTAATGTGAAAGCGCATGAAACCGTCGTAATCTTGTAGAAAACATTGTAAAGTTGCGAGTAAAACGTTTTCTAACAATAGAAGTGCGAAGGTTAGCTTGAGTTATGTTAGTTTAAGCTATGTAGCGTCGTGAGACCACCAAAAAGGACGTCATCTAACGAGATAGTGTTGTTTTCTTGCATGTACGAAACTGCAATAGGTGAAATGTTGTGAAAGTACACAAAACGGCTTGAACAAGCCAAATACTGCGTGTTCTACCGTTACAAGTGCGAAACTGCTATATTGTGATATTCTCGTTAAAGCGCATGCAAGCATCGTGAAACCTTAAAGAACAATGTCATTTAGCGAGATACAGCGTTCTGTACTGCAATAAGTTGGTGAAAAACTGTGAGGTTATGCAAATATCGTAATTGTGAATGAAACAGTGTAATAGAGCGTTTTTCAATATAAGTACGAATGTTAGGTTAGGTTAAGATATGAACCGTCGTAAAACCGCATTAAACAATGTCACTTAGTGAGATGCAGTGTTTTTCACCATTACAAGTCGGGAACTGCGATATCTAATGTGAAAGCGCTTGCAAACGTCGTTAGGTTAGGTTAGGTTAGGTTAGGTTACGTTAGGTTAGGTTTGGTTAGGTTAGGTTAGGTTAGGTTAGGTTAGGTTATGTTAGGTTAGGTTGGGTTAGGTTAGGTTAGGTTAGGTTAAGATATGAACCGCGCTAAAACCGCATTAAACAATGTCACTTAGTGAGATGCAGTGTTTTTCACCTTTACAAGATGAGAACTGCGATATCTAATGTGAAAGCGCTTGAAACCGTCGTAATGTTATAGAAAGCATTGTAAAGTAGCGAGTAAAACGTTTTCTAACGATAGAAGTGCGAAGGTTATGTTAGGTTGAGTTATGTTAGTTCAAGCTAGGTAGCGTCGTGAAACCACCAAAAACGACGTCATTTAACGAGATAATGTTGTTTTATTGCGAGTACGAAACTGCGATAGGTAAAATGTTGTGAAAGCACACAAAACGGCATGAACAAGCCAAATACTGCGTGTTGTACCGTTACAAGTGCGAAACTGCTATGTTGTGACATTCTCGGTAAAGCGCATGCAAGTATCATGAAACCTTAAAGAACGATGTCCTTTAGCGAGATACAGCGTTCTGTACTGTAATAAGTTGGTGAGAAACTGTGAGGTCAAGCAAATATCGTAATTGTGAACGAAACAGTGTAATTGAGCGTCTTTAGATACAAGTGCGAATGTTAGGTTAGGTTGACATATCAACCGTCGTAAAACCGCATTAAACAATCTCACTTAGTGAGATGTAGTGTTTTTCAACATTACAAGTCGGGAACTACGATATCTAATGTGAAAGGGCATGAAACCGTCGTAATCTTGTAGAAAACATTGTAAAGTTGCGAATAAAACGTTTTCTAACGATAGAAGTGCGAAGGTTAGGTTAGGTTAGGTTAGGTTAAGCTAGGTAGCGTCGTGAAACTACCAAAAACGACGTCATCTAACGAGATAGTGTTGTTTTATTGCGAGTAATAAACTGCGATAGGTGAAATGTTGTGAAAGCACACAAAACGGAATGAACAAGCCAAATACTGCGTGTTCTACCGTTACAAGTGCGAAACTGCTATATTGTGATATTCTCGTTAAAGCGCATGCAAGCATCGTGAAACCTTAAAGAACAATGTCATTTAGCGAGATACAGCGTTCTGTACTGCAATAAGTTGGTGAAAAACTGGGAGGTTATGCAAATATCGTAATTGTGAACAAAACAGTGTAATAGAGCGTTTTTAGATACAAGTGCGAATGTTTGGTTAGGTTAAGATATGAACCGTCGTAAAACCGCATTAAACAATGTCAATTAGTGAGATGCAGTGTTTTTCACCATTAAAAGTGGGGAACTGCGATATCTAATGTGAAAGCGCTTGCAACCGTCGTTAGGTTAGGTTAGGTTAGGTTAGGTTAGGTTTGGTTAGGTTAGGTTAGGTTAGATTAGATTAGGTTAGGTTGGGTTGAGTTGGGTTAGGTTAGGTTAGGTTAGGTTAGGTTAGGTTGGGTTAGGTTAGGTTAGGTTAGGTTACGTTAGGTTACGTTAGGTACGTTAGGTTAGGTTAGGTTACGTTAGGTTAGGTTAGGTTAGGTAAGGATAATTTGGTTAGGTTAGGTAAGGTTAGGTTAGGTTAGGTTAGGTTAGGTTGGGTTGGGTTGGGTGTTGTTGGGTTGGGTTGGGTTGGGTTAGGTTGGGTTAGGTTAGGTTAGGTTAGGTTACGTTAGGTTATGTTAGGTTAGGTTAGGTTGCGTTAGGTTAGGTTAGGTCAGGTAAGGTTAGATTACGTTAGAATAGGTTAGGTTAGGTTAGGTTACGTTAGGTTAGGTTAAGTTAGGTTAGGTTAGGTTTGGTTAGGTTAGGTTCGGTTAGCTTAGGTTAGGTTAGGTTGGGTTGGGTTGGGTTAGGTTAGGTTGGGTTAGGTTAGGTTAGGTTAGGTTAGGTTGGGTTAGGTTAGTTTAGGTTAGGTTAGCTTAGGTTAGGTTGGGTTGGGTTGGCTTAGGTTAGGTTAGGGTGGTAAGGTTAGGTTAGGTTAGGTTAGGTTACGTTAGGTTAAGGTATGAACCGTCGTAAAACCGCATTAAACAATGTCACTTAGTGAGATGCAGTGTTTTTCACCTTTACAAGTTGGGAACTGTGATATCTAATGTGAAAGCGCTTGAAACCGTCGTAATGTTGTAGAAAGCAATGTAAAATAGCGAGTAAAACGTTTTCTAACGATAGAAGTGCGAAAGTTATGTTAGGTTGAGTTATGTTAGTTTAAGCTAGGTAGCGTCGTGAAACTACCAAAAACAACGTCATCTAACGAGATAGTGTTGTTTTATTGCGAGTACGAAACTGCGATAGGTGAAATGTTGTGAAAGCACACAAAACGGCATGAACAAGCCAAATACTGCGTGTTGTACCGTTACAAGTGCGAAACTGCTATGTTGTGATATTCTCGTTAAAGCGCATGCAAGCATCGTGAAACCTTAAAGAACGATGTCATTTAGCGAGATACAGCGTTCTTTACTGCAATAAGTTGGTGAAAAACTGTGAGGTTATGCAAATATCCTAATTTTGAACGAAACAGTGTAATAGAGCGTTTTTTGATACAAGTGCGAATGTTAGGTTAGGTTAAGACATGAACCGTCGTAAAACCGCAGTAAACAATGTCACTTAGTGACATGCAGTGTTTTTCACCATTACAAGTCGGGAACTGCGATATCTAATGTGAAAGCGCATGAAACCGTCGTAATCTTGTAGAAAACATTGTAAAGTTGCGAGTAAAACGTTTTCTAACGATAGAAGTGCGAAGGTTAGCTTGAGTTATGTTAGTTTAAGCTATGTAGCGTCGTGAGACCACCAAAAACGACGTCATTTAACGAGATAGTGTTGTTTTATTGCGAGTACGAAACTTCAATAGGTAAAATGTTGTGAAAGCACACAAAACGGCATGAACAAGCCAAATACTGCGTGTTGTACTGTTACAAGTGCGAAACTGCTATGTTGTGACATTCTCGGTAAAGCGCATGCAAGTATCGTGAAACCTTAAAGAACGATGTCATTTAGCGAGATACAGCGTTCTGTACTGTAATAAGTTGGTGAGAAACTGTGAGGTCAAGCAAATATCGTCATTGTGAACGAAACAGTGTAATTGAGCGTATTTAGATACAAGTGCGAATGTTAGGTTAGGTTGAGATATCAACCGTCGTAAAACCGCATTAAACAATGTCACTTAGTGAGATGTAGTGTTTTTCAACATTACAAGTCGGGAACTACGATATCTAATGTGAAAGCGCATGAAACCGTCGTAATCTTGTAGAAAACATTGTAAAGTTGCGAGTAAAACGTTTTCTAACAATAGAAGTGCGAAGGTTAGCTTGAGTTATGTTAGTTTAAGCTATGTAGCGTCGTGAGACCACCAAAAAGGACGTCATCTAACGAGATAGTGTTGTTTTCTTGCATGTACGAAACTGCAATAGGTGAAATGTTGTGAAAGTACACAAAACGGCTTGAACAAGCCAAATACTGCGTGTTCTACCGTTACAAGTGCGAAACTGCTATATTGTGATATTCTCGTTAAAGCGCATGCAAGCATCGTGAAACCTTAAAGAACAATGTCATTTAGCGAGATACAGTGTTCTGTACTGCAATAAGTTGGTGAAAAACTGTGAGGTTATGCAAATATCGTAATTGTGAACGAAACAGTGTAATAGAGCGTTTTTCAATATAAGTACGAATGTTAGGTTAGGTTAAGATATGAACCGTCGTAAAACCGCATTAAACAATGTCACTTAGTGAGATGCAGTGTTTTTCACCATTACAAGTCGGGAACTGCGATATCTAATGTGAAAGCGCTTGCAAACGTCGTTAGGTTAGGTTAGGTTAGGTTAGGTTACGTTAGGTTAGGTTTGGTTAGGTTAGGTTAGGTTAGGTTAGGTTAGGTTAGGTTAGGTTATGTTAGGTTAGGTTGGGTTAGGTTAGGTTAGGTTAGGTTAAGATATGAACCGCGCTAAAACCGCATTAAACAATGTCACTTAGTGAGATGCAGTGTTTTTCACCTTTACAAGATGAGAACTGCGATATCTAATGTGAAAGCGCTTGAAACCGTCGTAATGTTATAGAAAGCATTGTAAAGTAGCGAGTAAAACGTTTTCTAACGATAGAAGTGCGAAGGTTATGTTAGGTTGAGTTATGTTAGTTCAAGCTAGGTAGCGTCGTGAAACCACCAAAAACGACGTCATTTAACGAGATAATGTTGTTTTATTGCGAGTACGAAACTGCGATAGGTAAAATGTTGTGAAAGCACACAAAACGGCATGAACAAGCCAAATACTGCGTGTTGTACCGTTACAAGTGCGAAACTGCTATGTTGTGACATTCTCGGTAAAGCGCATGCAAGTATCGTGAAACCTTAAAGAACGATGTCATTTAGCGAGATACAGCGTTCTGTACTGTAATAAGTTGGTGAGAAACTGTGAGGTCAAGCAAATATCGTAATTGTGAATGAAACAGTGTAATTGAGCGTATTTAGATACAAGTGCGAATGTTAGGTTAGGTTGAGATATCAACCGTCGTAAAACCGCATTAAACAATGTCACTTAGTGAGATGTAGTGTTTTTCAACATTACAAGTCGGGAACTACGATATCTAATGTGAAAGCGCATGAAACCGTCGTAATCTTGTAGAAAACATTGTAAAGTTGCGAGTAAAACGTTTTCTAACGATAGAAGTGCGAAGGTTAGCTTGAGTTATGTTAGTTTAAGCTATGTAGCGTCGTGAAGCTACCAAAAACGACGTCATCTAACGAGATAGTGTTGTTTTATTGCGAGTATAAAACTGCGATAGGTGAAATGTTGTGAATGCACACAAAACGGCCTGAACAAGCCAAATACTGCGTGTTCTACCGTTACAAGTGCGAAACTGCTATATTGTGATATTCTCGTTAAAGCGCATGCAAGCATCGTGAAACTTTAAAGAACAATGTCATTTAGCGAGATACAGCGTTCTGTACTGCAATAAGTTGGTGAAAAACTGTGAGGTTATGCAAATATCGTAATTGTGAACGAAACAGTGTAATAGAGCGTTTTTCAATACAAGTACGAATGTTAGGTTAGGTTAAGACATGAACCGTCGTAAAACCGCAGTAAACAATGTCACTTAGTGACATGCAGTGTTTTTCACCATTACAAGTCGGGAACTGCGATATCTAATGTGAAAGCGCATGAAACCGTCGTAATCTTGTAGAAAACATTGTAAAGTTGCGAGTAAAACGTTTTCTAACGATAGAAGTGCGAAGGTTAGCTTGAGTTATGTTAGTTTAAGCTATGTAGCGTCGTGAGACCACCAAAAACGACGTCATTTAACGAGATAGTGTTGTTTTATTGCGAGTACGAAACTTCAATAGGTAAAATGTTGTGAAAGCACACAAAACGGCATGAACAAGCCAAATACTGCGTGTTGTACCGTTACAAGTGCGAAACTGCTATGTTGTGACATTCTCGGTAAAGCGCATGCAAGTATCGTGAAACCTTAAAGAACGATGTCATTTAGCGAGATACAGCCTTCTGTACTGTAATAAGTTGGTGAGAAACTGTGAGGTCAAGCAAATATCGTCATTGTGAACGAAACAGTGTAATTGAGCGTATTTAGATACAAGTGCGAATGTTAGGTTAGGTTGAGATATCAACCGTCGTAAAACCGCATTAAACAATGTCACTTAGTGAGATGTAGTGTTTTTCAACATTACAAGTCGGGAACTACGATATCTAATGTGAAAGCGCATGAAACCGTCGTAATCTTGTAGAAAACATTGTAAAGTTGCGAGTAAAACGTTTTCTAACAATACAAGTGCGAAGGTTAGCTTGAGTTATGTTAGTTTAAGCTATGTAGCGTCGTGAGACCACCAAAAAGGACGTCATCTAACGAGATTGTGTTGTTTTCTTGCATGTACGAAACTGCAATAGGTGAAATGTTGTGAAAGTACACAAAACGGCTTGAACAAGCCAAATACTGCGTGTTCTACCGTTACAAGTGCGAAACTGCTATATTGTGATATTCTCGTTAAAGCGCATGCAAGCATCGTGAAACCTTAAAGAACAATGTCATTTAGCGAGATACAGTGTTCTGTACTGCAATAAGTTGGTGAAAAACTGTGAGGTTATGCAAATATCGTAATTGTGAACGAAACAGTGTAATAGAGCGTTTTTCAATATAAGTACGAATGTTAGGTTAGGTTAAGATATGAACCGTCGTAAAACCGCATTAAACAATGTCACTTAGTGAGATGCAGTGTTTTTCACCATTACAAGTCGGGAACTGCGATATCTAATGTGAAAGCGCTTGCAAACGTCGTTAGGTTAGGTTAGGTTAGGTTAGGTTACGTTAGGTTAGGTTTGGTTAGGTTAGGTTAGGTTAGGTTAGGTTAGGTTAGGTTAGGTTAGGTTAGGTTAGGTTAGGTTAGGTTAAGATATGAACCGCGCTAAAACCGCATTAAACAATGTCACTTAGTGAGATGCAGTGTTTTTCACCTTTACAAGATGAGAACTGCGATATCTAATGTGAAAGCGCTTGAAACCGTCGTAATGTTATAGAAAGCATTGTAAAGTAGCGAGTAAAACGTTTTCTAACGATAGAAGTGCGAAGGTTATGTTAGGTTGAGTTATGTTAGTTCAAGCTAGGTAGCGTCGTGGAACCACCAAAAACGACGTCATTTAACGAGATAATGTTGTTTTATTGCGAGTACGAAACTGCGATAGGTAAAATGTTGTGAAAGCACACAAAACGGCATGAACAAGCCAAATACTGCGTGTTGTACCGTTACAAGTGCGAAACTGCTATGTTGTGACATTCTCGGTAAAGCGCATGCAAGTATCGTGAAACCTTAAAGAACGATGTCATTTAGCGAGATACAGCGTTCTGTACTGTAATAAGTTGGTGAGAAACTGTGAGGTCAAGCAAATATCGTAATTGTGAATGAAACAGTGTAATTGAGCGTATTTAGATACAAGTGCGAATGTTAGGTTAGGTTGAGATATCAACCGTCGTAAAACCGCATTAAACAATGTCACATAGTGAGATGCAGTGTTTTTCACCATTACAAGTTGGGAACTGCGATATCTAATGTGAAAGCGCTTGCAAACGTCGTTAGGTTAGGTTAGGTTAGGTTAGGTTAGGTTAGGTTACGTTAGGTTAGGTTTGGTTAGGTTAGGTTAGGTTAGGTTAGGTTATGTTAGGTTAGGTTGGGTTAGGTTAGGTTAGGTTACGTTAGGTTAAGGTATGAACCGTCGTAAAACCGCAATAAACAATGTCACTTAGTGAGATGCAGTGTTTTTCACCTTTACAAGTTGGGAACTGCGATATCTAATGTGAAAGCGCTTGAAACCGTCGTAATGTTGTAGAAAGCAATGTAAAGTAGCGAGTAAAACGTTTTCTAACGATAGAAGTGCGAAGGTTATGTTAGGTTGAGTTATGTTAGTTTAAGCTAGGTAGCGTCGTGAAACCACCAAAAACGACGTCATCTAACGAGATAGTGTTGTTTTATTGCGAGTACGAAACTGCGATAGGTAAAATGTTGTGAAAGCACACAAAACGGCATGAACAAGCCAAATACTGCGTGTTGTACCGTTACAAGTGCGAAACTGCTATGTTGTGACATTCTCGGTAAAGCGCATGCAAGTATCGTGAAACCTTAAAGAACGATGTCATTTAGCGAGATACAGCGTTCTGTACTGTAATAAGTTGGTGAGAAACTGTGAGGTCAAGCAAATATCGTAATTGTGAACGAAACAGTGTAATTGAGCGTCTTAAGATACAAGTGCGAGTGTTAGGTTAGGTTGACATATCAACCGTCGTAAAACCGCATTAAACAATGTCACTTAGTGAGATGCAGTGTTTTTCACCATTAAAGTCGGGAACTGCGATATCTAATGTGAAAGCGCTTGCAAACGTCGTTAGGTTAGGTTAGGTTAGGTTACGTAGGTTAGGTTAGGTTAGGTTTGGTTAGGTTAGGTTAGGTTAGGTTTGGTTAGGTTAGGGTATGTTAGGTAAGGTTTGGTTAGGTTAGGTTAGGTTAGGTTGGTTTAGGTAAGGTTAGGTTAGGTTAAGATATGAACCGCGCTAAAACCGCATTAAACAATGTCACTTAGTGAGATGCTGTGTTTTTCACCATTACAAGTCGGGAACTGCGATATCTAATGTGAAAGCGCATGAAACCGTCGTAATCTTGTAGAAAACATTGTAAAGTAGCGAATAAAACGTTTTCTAACGATAGAAGTGCGAAGGTTCGGTTAGTTTGAGCTAGGTAGCGTCGTGAAACCACCAAAAACGATGTCATCTAACGAGATAGTGTTGTTTTATTGCGAGTACGAAACTGCGATAGGTGAAATATTGGGAAAGCACACAAAATGGCATGAACTAGCCAGATACTGCGTCTTGTGCCGTTACAAGTGCGAAACTGCTTTATTGTGATATTCTCGTTAAAGCGCATGCAAGTATCGTGAAACCTTAAAGAACGATGTCATTTAGCGAGATACAGCGTTCTGTACTGTAATAAGTTGGTGAGAAACTGTGAGGTCAAGCAAATATCGTAATTGTGAACGAAACAGTGTAATTGAGCGTCTTTAGCTACAAGTGCGAATGTTAGGTTAGGTTGACATATCAACCGTCGTAAAACCGCATTAAACAATGTCACTTAGTGAGATGAAGTGTTTTTCACCATTACAAGTCGGGAACTGCGATATCTAATGCTAAAGCGCTTGCAAACGTCGTTAGGTTAGGTTAGGTTAGGTTAGGTTACGTTAGGTTAGGTTAGGTTACGTTAGGTTTGGTTAGGTTAGGTTAGGTTAGGTTAGGGTATGTTAGGTAAGGTTTGGTTAGGTTAGGTTAGGTTAGGTTGGTTTAGGTAAGGTTAGGTTAGGTTAAGATATGAACCGCGCTAAAACCGCATTAAACAATGTCACTTAGTGAGATGCTGTGTTTTTCACCATTACAAGTCGGGAACTGCGATATCTAATGTGAAAGCGCATGAAACCGTCGTAATCTTGTAGAAAACATTGTAAAGTAGCGAATAAAACGTTTTCTAACGATAGAAGTGCGAAGGTTCGGTTAGTTTGAGCTAGGTAGCGTCGTGAAACCACCAAAAACGATGTCATCTAACGAGATAGTGTTGTTTTATTGCGAGTACGAAACTGCGATAGGTGAAATATTGGGAAAGCACACAAAATGGCATGAACTAGCCAGATACTGCGTCTTGTGCCGTTACAAGTGCGAAACTGCTTTATTGTGATATTCTCGTTAAAGCGCATGCAAGTATCGTGAAACCTTAAAGAACGATGTCATTTAGCGAGATACAGCGTTCTGTACTGTAATAAGTTGGTGAGAAACTGTGAGGTCAAGCAAATATCGTAATTGTGAACGAAACAGTGTAATTCAGCGTATTTAGATACAAGTGCGAATGTTAGGTTAGGTTAAGATATGAACCTTCGTAAAACCGCATTAAACAATGTCAATTACTGAGATGCAGTGTTTTTCACCATTAAAAGTGGGGAACTGCGATATTTAATGTGAAAGCGCTTGCAACCGTCGTTAGGTTAGGCTAGGTTAGGTTAGGTTAGGTTAGGTTAGGTTAGGTTAGGTTAGGTTCGATTAGGTTAGGTTGGGTTGAGTTGGGTTAGGTTAGGTTAGGTTAGGTTAGGTTAGGTTGGGTTAGGTTAGGTTAGGTTACGTTAGGTTAGGTTAGGTTAGGTTACGTTAGGTTAGGTTAGGTTAGGTAAGGATAATTTGGTTAGGTTAGGTAAGGTTAGGTTAGGTTAGGTTAGGTTGGGTTGGGTGTTGTTGGGTTGGGTTGGGTTGGGTTAGGTTGGGTTAGGTTAGGTTACGTTAGCTTAGGTTAGGTTAGGTTACGTTAGGTTATGTTAGGTTAGGTTAGGTTACGTTAGGTTAGGTTAGGTCAGGTAAGGTTAGGTTACGTTAGAATAGGTTAGGTTAGGTTACGTTAGGTTAGGTTAAGTTAGGTTAGGTTAGGTTTGGTTAGGTTAGGTTAGGTTAGCTCAGGTTAGGTTGGGTTGGGTTGGGTTAGGTTGGGTTAGGTTAGGTTAGGTTAGGTTGGGTTAGGTTAGTTTAGGTTAGGTTAGGTTAGGTTGGGTTGGGTTGGGTTAGGTTAGGTTAGGTTAGGTAAGGTTAGGTTAGGTTAGGTTAGGTTAGGTTAGGTTAAGGTATGAACCGTCGTAAAACCGCATTAAACAATGTCACTTAGTGAGATGCAGTGTTTTTCACCTTTACAAGTTGGGAACTGTGATATCTAATGTGAAAGCGCTTGAAACCGTCGTAATGTTGTAGAAAGCAATGTAAAGTAGCGAGTAAAACGTTTTCTAACGATAGAAGTGCGAAGGTCATGTTAGGTTGAGTTATGTTAGTTTAAGCTAGGTAGCGTCGTGAAACTACCAAAAACAACGTCATCTAACGAGATAGTGTTGTTGTATTGCGAGTACGAAACTGCGATAGGTAAAATGTTGTGAAAGCACACAAAACGGCATGAACAAGCCAAATACTGCGTGTTGTACCGTTACAAGTGCGAAACTGCTATGTTGTGACATTCTCGGTAAAGCGCATGCAAGTATCGTGAAACCTTAAAGAACGATGTCATTTAGCGAGATACAGCGTTCTGTACTGTAATAAGTTGGTGAGAAACTGTGAGGTCAAGCAAATATCGTAATTGTGAACGAAACAGTGTAATTGAGCGTCTTTAGATACAAGTGCGAATGTTAGGTTAGGTTGACATATCAACCGTCGTAAAACCGCATTAAACAATGTCACTTAGTGAGATGTAGTGTTTTTCAACATTACAAGTCGGGAACTACGATATCTAATGTGAAAGCGCATGAAACCGTCGTAATCTTGTAGAAAACATTGTAAAGTGGCGAGTAAAACGTTTTCTAACGATAGAAGTGCGAAGGTTAGGTTAGGTTAGGTTAGTTTAAGCTAGGTAGCGTCGTGAAACTACCAAAAACGACGTCATCTAACGAGATAGTGTTGTTTTATAGCGAGTATTAAACTGCGATAGGTGAAATGTTGTGAAAGCACACAAAACGGCATGAACAAGCCAAATACTGCGTGTTCTACCGTTACAAGTGCGAAACTGCTATATTGTACTGTGATATTCTCGTTAAAGCGCATGCAAGCATCGTGAAACCTTAAAGAACAATGTCATTTAGCGAGATACAGCGTTCTGTACTGCAATAGGTTGGTGAAAAACTGTGAGGTTATGCAAATATCGTAATTGTGAACAAAACAGTGTAATAGAGCGTTTTTAGATACAAGTGCGAATGTTAGGTTAGGTTAAGATATGAACCGTCGTAAAACCGCATTAAACAATGTCAATTACTGAGGTGCAGTGTTTTTCACCATTAAAAGTGGGGAACTGCGATATTTAATGTGAAAGCGCTTGCAACCGTCGTTAGGTTAGGCTAGGTTAGGTTAGGTTAGGTTAGGTTAGGTTAGGTTAGGTTAGGTTAGTTTAGGTTCGATTAGGTTAGGTTGGGTTGAGTTGGGTTAGGTTAGGTTAGGTTAGGTTAGGTTGGGTTAGGTTAGGTTAGGTTACGTTAGGTTAGGTTAGGTTAGGTTACGTTAGGTTAGGTTAGGTTAGGTAAGGATAATTTGGTTAGGTTAGGTAAGGTTAGGTTAGGTTAGGTTAGGTTGGGTTGGGTGTGGTTGGGTTGGGTTGGGTTGGGTCAGGTTAGGTTACGTTAGCTTAGGTTAGGTTAGGTTACGTTAGGTTATGTTAGGTTAGGTTAGGTTACGTTAGGTTAGGTTAGGTCAGGTAAGGTTAGGTTACGTTAGAATAGGTTAGGTTAGGTTACGTTAGGTTAGGTTAAGTTAGGTTAGGTTAGGTTTGGTTAGGTTAGGTTAGGTTAGCTCAGGTTAGGTTGGGTTGGGTTGGGTTAGGTTGGGTTAGGTTAGCTTAGGTTAGGTTGGGTTAGGTTAGTTTAGGTTAGGTTAGGTTAGGTTAGGTTGGGTTGGGTTGGGTTAGGTTAGGTTAGGTTAGGTTAGGTAAGGTTAGGTTAGGTTAGGTTAGGTTAAGGTATGAACCGTCGTAAAACCGCATTAAACAATGTCACTTAGTGAGATGCAGTGTTTTTCACCTTTACAAGTTGGGAACTGTGATATCTAATGTGAAAGCGCTTGAAACCGTCGTAATGTTGTAGAAAGCAATGTAAAGTAGCGAGTAAAACGTTTTCTAACGATAGAAGTGCGAAGGTCATGTTAGGTTGAGTTATGTTAGTTTAAGCTAGGTAGCGTCGTGAAACTACCAAAAACAACGTCATCTAACGAGATAGTGTTGTTTTATTGCGAGTACGAAACTGCGATAGGTGAAATGTTGTGAAAGCACACAAAACGGCATGAACAAGCCAAATACTGCGTGTTCTACCGTTACAAGTGCGAAACTGCTATATTGTATTGTGATATTCTCGTTAAAGCGCATGCAAGCATCGTGAAACCTTAAAGAACAATGTCATTTAGCGAGATACAGCGTTCTGTACTGCAATAAGTTGGTGAAAAACTGTGAGGTTATGCAAATATCGTAATTGTGAACAAAACAGTGTAATAGAGCGTTTTTAGATACAAGTGCGAATGTTAGGTTAGGTTAAGATATGAACCGTCGTAAAACCGCATTAAACAATGTCACTTAGTGAGATGCAGTGTTTTTCACCATTACAAGTCGGGAACTGCGATATCTAATGTGAAAGCGCTTGCAAACGTCGTTAGGTTAGGTTAGGTTAGGTTAGGTTACGTTAGGTTAGGTTAGGTTAGGTTAGGTTTGGTTAGGTTAGGTTAGGTTAGGTTAGGTTAGGGTATGTTAGGTAAGGTTTGGTTAGGTTAGGTTAGGTTAGGTTGGTTTAGGTAAGGTTAGGTTAGGTTAAGATATGAACCGCGCTGAAACCGCATTAAACATGTCACTTAGTGAGATGCTGTGTTTTTTACCATTACAAGTCGGGAACTGCGATATCTAATGTGAAAGCGCATGAAACCGTCGTAATCTTGTAGAAAACATTGTAAAGTAGCGAATAAAACGTTTTCTAACGATAGAAGTGCGAAGGTTCGGTTAGTTTTAGCTAGGTAGCGTCGTGAAACCACCAAAAACGATGTCATCTAACGAGATAGTGTTGTTTTATTGCGAGTACGAAACTGCGATAGGTGAAATATTGGGAAAGCACGCAAAATGGCATGAACTAGCCAGATACTGCGTCTTGTGCCGTTACAAGTGCGAAACTGCTATATTGTGATATTCTCGTTAAAGCGCATGCAAGCATCGTGAAACCTTAAAGAACAATGTCATTTAGCGAGATACAGCGTTCTGTACTGCAATAAGTTGGTGAAAAACTGTGAGGTTATGCAAATATCGTAATTTTGAACGAAACAGTGTAATAGAGCGTTTTTCAATACAAGTACGAATGTTAGGTTAGGTTAAGATATGAACCGTCGTAAAACCGCATTAAACAATGTCACTTAGTGAGATGCAGTGTTTTTCAACATTACAAGTTGGGAACTGCGATATCTAATGTGAAAGCGCTTGCAAACGTCGTTAGGTTAGGTTAGGTTAGGTTACGTTAGGTTAGGTTTGGTTAGGTTAGGTTAGGTTAGGTTATGTTAGGTTAGGTTGGGTTAGGTTAGGTTAGGTTACGTTAGGTTAAGGTATGAACCGTCGTAAAACCGCAATAAACAATGTCACTTAGTGAGATGCAGTGTTTTTCACCTTTACAAGTTGGGAACTGCGATATTTAATGTGAAAGCGCTTGAAACCGTCGTAATGTTGTAGAAAGCAATGTAAAGTAGCGAGTAAAACGTTTTCTAACGATAGAAGTGCGAAGGTTATGTTAGGTTGAGTTATGTTAGTTTAAGCTAGGTAGCGTCGTGAAACCACCAAAAACGACGTCATGTAACGAGATAGTGTTGTTTTATTGCGAGTACGAAACTGCGATAGGTAAAATGTTGTGAAAGCACACAAAACGGCATGAACAAGCCAAATACTGCGTGTTGTACCGTTACAAGTGCGAAACTGCTATGTTGTGACATTCTCGGTAAAGCGCATGCAAGTATCGTGAAACCTTAAAGAACGATGTCATTTAGCGAGATACAGCGTTCTGTACTGTAATAAGTTGGTGAGAAACTGTGAGGTCAAGCAAATATCGTAATTGTGAACGAAACAGTGTAATTGAGCGTCTTTAGATACAAGTGCGAATGTTAGGTTAGGTTGACATATCAACCGTCGTAAAACCGCATTAAACAATGTCACTTAGTGAGATGCAGTGTTTTTCACCATTACAAGTCGGGAACTGCGATATCTAATGTGAAAGCGCTTGCAAACGTCGTTAGGTTAGGTTAGGTTAGGTTACGTTAGGTTAGGTTAGGTTAGGTTTGGTTAGGTTAGGTTAGGTTAGGTTAGGTTAGGGTATGTTAGGTAAGGTTTGGTTAGGTTAGGTTAGGTTAGGTTGGTTTAGGTAAGGTTAGGTTAGGTTAAGATATGAACCGCGCTAAAACCGCATTAAACAATGTCACTTAGTGAGATGCTGTGTTTTTCACCATTACAAGTCGGGAACTGCGATATCTCATGTGAAAGCGCATGAAACCGTCGTAATCTTGTAGAAAACATTGTAAAGTAGCGAATAAAACGTTTTCTAACGATAGAAGTGCGAAGGTTCGGTTAGTTTGAGCTAGGTAGCGTCGTGAAACCACCAAAAACGATGTCATCTAACGAGATAGTGTTGTTTTATTGCGAGTACGAAACTGCGATAGGTGAAATATTGGGAAAGCACACAAAATGGCATGAACTAGCCAGATACTGCGTCTTGTGCCGTTACAAGTGCGAAACTGCTTTATTGTGATATTCTCGTTAAAGCGCATGCAAGTATCGTGAAACCTTAAAGAACGATGTCATTTAGCGAGATACAGCGTTCTGTACTGTAATAAGTTGGTGAGAAACTGTGAGGTCAAGCAAATATCGTAATTGTGAACGAAACAGTGTAATTCAGCGTATTTAGATACAAGTGCGAATGTTAGGTTAGGTTGAGATATCAACCGTCGTAAAACCGCATTAAACAATGTCACTTAGTGAGATGTAGTGTTTTTCAACATTACAAGTCGGGAACTACGATATCTAATGTGAAAGCGCATGAAACCGTCGTAATCTTGTAGAAATCATTGTAAAGTTGCGAGTAAAACGTTTTCTAACGATAGAAGTGCGAAGGTTAGCTTGAGTTATGTTAGTTTAAGCTATGTAGCGTCGTGAAACTACCAAAAACGACGTCATCTAACGAGATAGTGTTGTTTTATTGCGAGTATTAAACTGCGATAGGTGAAATGTTGTGAATGCACACAAAACGGCATGAACAAGCCAAATACTGCGTGTTCTACCGTTACAAGTGCGAAACTGCTATATTCTCGTTAAAGCGCATGCAAGCATTGTGAAACCTTAAAGAACAATGTCATTTAGCGAGATACAGCGTTCTGTACTGCAATAAGTTGGTGAAAAACTGTGAGGTTATGCAAATATCGTAATTGTGAACGAAACAGTGTAGTAGAGCGTTTTTCAATACAAGTACGAATGTTAGGTTAGGTTAAGATATGAACCGTCGTAAAACCGCATTAAACAATGTCACTTAGTGAGATGCAGTGTTTTTCACCATTACAAGTTGGGATCTGCGATATCTAATGTGAAAGCGCTTGCAAACGTCGTTAGGTTAGGTTGGGTTAGGTTAGGTTAGGTTACGTTAGGTTAGGTTTGGTTAGGTTAGGTTAGGTTAGGTTATGTTAGGTTAGGTTGGGTTAGGTTAGGTTAGGTTACGTTGGGTTAAGGTATGAACCGTCGTAAAACCGCAATAAACAATGTCACTTAGTGAGATGCAGTGTTTTTCACCTTTACAAGTTGGGAACTGCGATATCTAATGTGAAAGCGCTTGAAACCGTCGTAATGTTGTAGAAAGCAATGTAAAGTAGCGAGTAAAACGTTTTCTAACGATAGAAGTGCGAAGGTTATGTTAGGTTGAGTTATGTTAGTTTAAGCTAGGTAGCGTCGTGAAACCACCAAAAACGACGTCATGTAACGAGATAGTGTTGTTTTATTGCGAGTACGAAACTGCGATAGGTAAAATGTTGTGAAAGCACACAAAACGGCATGAACAAGCCAAATACTGCGTGTTGTACCGTTACAAGTGCGAAACTGCTATGTTGTGACATTCTCGGTAAAGCGCATGCAAGTATCGTGAAACCTTAAAGAACGATGTCGTTTAGCGAGATACAGCGTTCTGTACTGTAATAAGTTGGTGAGAAACTGTGAGGTCAAGCAAATATCGTAATTGTGAACGAAACAGTGTAATTGAGCGTCTTTAGATACAAGTGCGAATGTTAGGTTAGGTTGACATATCAACCGTCGTAAAACCGCATTAAACAATGTCACTTAGTGAGATGCAGTGTTTTTCACCATTACAAGTCGGGAACTGCGATATCTAATGTGAAAGCGCTTGCAAACGTCGTTAGGTTAGGTTAGGTTAGGTTACGTTAGGTTAGGTTAGGTTAGGTTTGGTTAGGTTAGGTTAGGTTAGGTTAGGTTAGGGTATGTTAGGTAAGGTTTGGTTAGGTTAGGTTAGGTTGGTTTAGGTAAGGTTAGGTTAGGTTAAGATATGAACCGCGCTAAAACCGCATTAAACAATGTCACTTAGTGAGATGCTGTGTTTTTCACCATTACAAGTCGGGAACTGCGATATCTAATGTGAAAGCGCATGAAACCGTCGTAATCTTGTAGAAAACATTGTAAAGTAGCGAATAAAACGTTTTCTAACGATAGAAGTGCGAAGGTTCGGTTAGTTTGAGCTAGGTAGCGTCGTGAAACCACCAAAAACGATGTCATCTAACGAGATAGTGTTGTTTTATTGCGAGTACGAAACTGCGATAGGTGAAATATTGGGAAAGCACACAAAATGGCATGAACTAGCCAGATACTGCGTCTTGTGCCGTTACAAGTGCGAAACTGCTTTATTGTGATATTCTCGTTAAAGCGCATGCAAGTATCGTGAAACCTTAAAGAACGATGTCATTTAGCGAGATACAGCGTTCTGTACTGTAATAAGTTGGTGAGAAACTGTGAGGTCAAGCAAATATCGTAATTGTGAACGAAACAGTGTAATTCAGCGTATTTAGATACAAGTGCGAATGTTAGGTTAGGTTGAGATATCAACCGTCGTAAAACCGCATTAAACAATGTCACTTATTGAGATGTAGTGTTTTTCAACATTACAAGTCGGGAACTACGATATCTAATGTGAAAGCGCATGAAACCGTCGTAATCTTGTAGAAAACATTGTAAAGTAGCGAGTAAAACGTTTTCTAACGATAGAAGTGCGAAGGTTATGTTAGGTTGAGTTATGTTAGTTTAAGCTAGGTAGCGTCGTGAAACCACCAAAAACGACGTCATGTAACGAGATAGTGTTGTTTTATTGCGAGTACGAAACTGCGATAGGTAAAATGTTGTGAAAGCACACAAAACGGCATGAACAAGCCAAATACTGCGTGTTGTACCGTTACAAGTGCGAAACTGCTATGTTGTGACATTCTCGGTAAAGCGCATGCAAGTATCGTGAAACCTTAAAGAACGATGTCATTTAGCGAGATACAGCGTTCTGTACTGTAATAAGTTGGTGAGAAACTGTGAGGTCAAGCAAATATCGTAATTGTGAACGAAACAGTGTAATTGAGCGTCTTTAGATACAAGTGCGAATGTTAGGTTAGGTTGACATATCAACCGTCGTAAAACCGCATTAAACAATGTCACTTAGTGAGATGCAGTGTTTTTCACCATTACAAGTCGGGAACTGCGATATCTAATGTGAAAGCGCTTGCAAACGTCGTTAGGTTAGGTTAGGTTAGGTTACGTTAGGTTAGGTTAGGTTAGGTTTGGTTAGGTTAGGTTAGGTTAGGTTAGGTTAGGGTATGTTAGGTAAGGTTTGGTTAGGTTAGGTTAGGTTAGGTTGGTTTAGGTAAGGTTAGGTTAGGTTAAGATATGAACCGCGCTAAAACCGCATTAAACAATGTCACTTAGTGAGATGCTGTGTTTTTCACCATTACAAGTCGGGAACTGCGATATCTCATGTGAAAGCGCATGAAACCGTCGTAATCTTGTAGAAAACATTGTAAAGTAGCGAATAAAACGTTTTCTAACGATAGAAGTGCGAAGGTTCGGTTAGTTTGAGCTAGGTAGCGTCGTGAAACCACCAAAAACGATGTCATCTAACGAGATAGTGTTGTTTTATTGCGAGTACGAAACTGCGATAGGTGAAATATTGGGAAAGCACACAAAATGGCATGAACTAGCCAGATACTGCGTCTTGTGCCGTTACAAGTGCGAAACTGCTTTATTGTGATATTCTCGTTAAAGCGCATGCAAGTATCGTGAAACCTTAAAGAACGATGTCATTTAGCGAGATACAGCGTTCTGTACTGTAATAAGTTGGTGAGAAACTGTGAGGTCAAGCAAATATCGTAATTGTGAACGAAACAGTGTAATTCAGCGTATTTAGATACAAGTGCGAATGTTAGGTTAGGTTGAGATATCAACCGTCGTAAAACCGCATTAAACAATGTCACTTAGTGAGATGTAGTGTTTTTCAACATTACAAGTCGGGAACTACGATATCTAATGTGAAAGCGCATGAAACCGTCGTAATCTTGTAGAAAACATTGTAAAGTTGCGAGTAAAACGTTTTCTAACGATAGAAGTGCGAAGGTTAGCTTGAGTTATGTTAGTTTAAGCTATGTAGCGTCGTGAAACTACCAAAAACGACGTCATCTAACGAGATAGTGTTGTTTTATTGCGAGTATTAAACTGCGATAGGTGAAATGTTGTGAATGCACACAAAACGGCATGAACAAGCCAAATACTGCGTGTTCTACCGTTACAAGTGCGAAACTGCTATATTCTCGTTAAAGCGCATGCAAGCATTGTGAAACCTTAAAGAACAATGTCATTTAGCGAGATACAGCGTTCTGTACTGCAATAAGTTGGTGAAAAACTGTGAGGTTATGCAAATATCGTAATTGTGAACGAAACAGTGTAGTAGAGCGTTTTTCAATACAAGTACGAATGTTAGGTTAGGTTAAGATATGAACCGTCGTAAAACCGCATTAAACAATGTCACTTAGTGAGATGCAGTGTTTTTCACCATTACAAGTTGGGATCTGCGATATCTAATGTGAAAGCGCTTGCAAACGTCGTTAGGTTAGGTTAGGTTAGGTTAGGTTAGGTTACGTTAGGTTAGGTTTGGTTAGGTTAGGTTAGGTTAGGTTATGTTAGGTTAGGTTGGGTTAGGTTAGGTTAGGTTACGTTGGGTTAAGGTATGAACCGTCGTAAAACCGCAATAAACAATGTCACTTAGTGAGATGCAGTGTTTTTCACCTTTACAAGTTGGGAACTGCGATATCTAATGTGAAAGCGCTTGAAACCGTCGTAATGTTGTAGAAAGCAATGTAAAGTAGCGAGTAAAACGTTTTCTAACGATAGAAGTGCGAAGGTTATGTTAGGTTGAGTTATGTTAGTTTAAGCTAGGTAGCGTCGTGAAACCACCAAAAACGACGTCATGTAACGAGATAGTGTTGTTTTATTGCGAGTACGAAACTGCGATAGGTAAAATGTTGTGAAAGCACACAAAACGGCATGAACAAGCCAAATACTGCGTGTTGTACCGTTACAAGTGCGAAACTGCTATGTTGTGACATTCTCGGTAAAGCGCATGCAAGTATCGTGAAACCTTAAAGAACGATGTCGTTTAGCGAGATACAGCGTTCTGTACTGTAATAAGTTGGTGAGAAATTGTGAGGTCAAGCAAATATCGTAATTGTGAACGAAACAGTGTAATTGAGCGTCTTTAGATACAAGTGCGAATGTTAGGTTAGGTTGACATATCAACCGTCGTAAAACCGCATTAAACAATGTCACTTAGTGAGATGCAGTGTTTTTCACCATTACAAGTCGGGAACTGCGATATCTAATGTGAAAGCGCTTGCAAACGTCGTTAGGTTAGGTTAGGTTAGGTTACGTTAGGTTAGGTTAGGTTAGGTTTGGTTAGGTTAGGTTAGGTTAGGTTAGGTTAGGGTATGTTAGGTAAGGTTTGGTTAGGTTAGGTTAGGTTAGGTTGGTTTAGGTAAGGTTAGGTTAGGTTAAGATATGAACCGCGCTAAAACCACATTAAACAATGTCACTTAGTGAGATGCTGTGTTTTTCACCATTACAAGTCGGGAACTGCGATATCTAATGTGAAAGCGCATGAAACCGTCGTAATCTTGTAGAAAACATTGTAAAGTAGCGAATAAAACGTTTTCTAACGATAGAAGTGCGAAGGTTCGGTTAGTTTGAGCTAGGTAGCGTCGTGAAACCACCAAAAACGATGTCATCTAACGAGATAGTGTTGTTTTATTGCGAGTACGAAACTGCGATAGGTGAAATGTTGTGAATGCACACAAAACGGCATGAACAAGCCAAATACTGCGTGTTCTACCGTTACAAGTGCGAAACTGCTATATTGTGATATTCTCGTTAAAGCGCATGCAAGCATTGTGAAACCTTAAAGAACAATGTCATTTAGCGAGATACAGCGTTCTGTACTGCAATAAGTTGGTGAAAAACTGTGAGGTTATGCAAATATCGTAATTGTGAACGAAACAGTGTAGTAGAGCGTTTTTCAATACAAGTACGAATGTTAGGTTAGGTTAAGATATGAACCGTCGTAAAACCGCATTAAACAATGTCACTTAGTGAGATGCAGTGTTTTTCACCTTTACAAGTTGGGAACTGCGATATCTAATGTGAAAGCGCTTGAAACCGTCGTAATGTTGTAGAAAGCAATGTAAAGTAGCGAGTAAAACGTTTTCTAACGATAGAAGTGCGAAGGTTATGTTAGGTTGAGTTATGTTAGTTTAAGCTAGGTAGCGTCGTGAAACCACCAAAAACGACGTCATGTAACGAGATAGTGTTGTTTTATTGCGAGTACGAAACTGCGATAGGTAAAATGTTGTGAAAGCACACAAAACGGCATGAACAAGCCAAATACTGCGTGTTGTACCGTTACAAGTGCGAAACTGCTATGTTGTGACATTCTCGGTAAAGCGCATGCAAGTATCGTGAAACCTTAAAGAACGATGTCATTTAGCGAGATACAGCGTTCTGTACTGTAATAAGTTGGTGAGAAACTGTGAGGTCAAGCAAATATCGTAATTGTGAACGAACCAGTGTAATTGAGCGTCTTTAGATACAAGTGCGAATGTTAGGTTAGGTTGACATATCAACCGTCGTAAAACCGCATTAAACAATGTCACTTAGTGAGATGCAGTGTTTTTCACCATTACAAGTCGGGAACTGCGATATCTAATGTGAAAGCGCTTGCAAACGTCGTTAGGTTAGGTTAGGTTAGGTTACGTTAGGTTAGGTTAGGTTAGGTTTGGTTAGGTTAGGTTAGGTTAGGTTAGGTTAGGGTATGTTAGGTAAGGTTTGGTTAGGTTAGGTTAGGTTAGGTTGGTTTAGGTAAGGTTAGGTTAGGTTAAGATATGAACCGCGCTAAAACCGCATTAAACAATGTCACTTAGTGAGATGCTGTGTTTTTCACCATTACAAGTCGGGAACTGCGATATCTAATGTGAAAGCGCATGAAACCGTCGTAATCTTGTAGAAAACATTGTAAAGTAGCGAATAAAACGTTTTCTAACGATAGAAGTGCGAAGGTTCGGTTAGTTTGAGCTAGGTAGCGTCGTGAAACCACCAAAAACGTTGTCATCTAACGAGATAGTGTTGTTTTATTGCGAGTACGAAACTGCGATAGGTGAAATATTGGGAAAGCACACAAAATGGCATGAACTAGCCAGATACTGCGTCTTGTGCCGTTACAAGTGCGAAACTGCTTTATTGTGATATTCTCGTTAAAGCGCATGCAAGTATCGTGAAACCTTAAAGAACGATGTCATTTAGCGAGATACAGCGTTCTGTACTGTAATAAGTTGGTGAGAAACTGTGAGGTCAAGAATATATCGTAATTGTGAACGAAACAGTGTAATTCAGCGTATTTAGATACAAGTGCGAATGTTAGGTTAGGTTGAGATATCAACCGTCGTAAAACCGCATTAAACAATGTCACTTATTGAGATGTAGTGTTTTTCAACATTACAAGTCGGGAACTACGATATCTAATGTGAAAGCGCATGAAACCGTCGTAATCTTGTAGAAAACATTGTAAAGTAGCGAGTAAAACGTTTTCTAACGATAGAAGTGCGAAGGTTATGTTAGGTTGAGTTATGTTAGTTTAAGCTAGGTAGCGTCGTGAAACCACCAAAAACGACGTCATGTAACGAGATAGTGTTGTTTTATTGCGAGTACGAAACTGCGATAGGTGAAATATTGGGAAAGCACACAAAATGGCATGAACTAGCCAGATACTGCGTCTTGTGCCGTTACAAGTGCGAAACTGCTTTATTGTGATATTCTCGTTAAAGCGCATGCAAGTATCGTGAAACCTTAAAGAACGATGTCATTTAGCGAGATACAGCGTTCTGTACTGTAATAAGTTGGTGAGAAACTGTGAGGTCAAGCAAATATCGTAATTGTGAACGAAACAGTGTAATTCAGCGTATTTAGATACAAGTGCGAATGTTAGGTTAGGTTGAGATATCAACCGTCGTAAAACCGCATTAAACAATGTCACTTAGTGAGATGTAGTGTTTTTCAACATTACAAGTCGGGAACTACGATATCTAATGTGAAAGCGCATGAAACCGTCGTAATCTTGTAGAAAACATTGTAAAGTTGCGAGTAAAACGTTTTCTAACGATAGAAGTGCGAAGGTTAGCTTGAGTTATGTTAGTTTAAGCTATGTAGCGTCGTGAAACTACCAAAAACGACGTCATCTAACGAGATAGTGTTGTTTTATTGCGAGTATTAAACTGCGATAGGTGAAATGTTGTGAATGCACACAAAACGGCATGAACAAGCCAAATACTGCGTGTTCTACCGTTACAAGTGCGAAACTGCTATATTGTGATATTCTCGTTAAAGCGCATGCAAGCATTGTGAAACCTTAAAGAACAATGTCATTTAGCGAGATACAGCGTTCTGTACTGCAATAAGTTGGTGAAAAACTGTGAGGTTATGCAAATATCGTAATTGTGAACGAAACAGTGTAGTAGAGCGTTTTTCAATACAAGTACGAATGTTAGGTTAGGTTAAGATATGAACCGTCGTAAAACCGCATTAAACAATGTCACTTAGTGAGATGCAGTGTTTTTCACCATTACAAGTTGGGAACTGCGATATCTAATGTGAAAGCGCTTGCAAACGTCGTTAGGTTAGGTTAGGTTAGGTTAGGTTAGGTTAGGTTAGGTTACGTTAGGTTAGGTTTGGTTAGGTTAGGTTAGGTTAGGTTAGGTTATGTTAGGTTAGGTTGGGTTAGGTTAGGTTAGGTTACGTTAGGTTAAGGTATGAACCGTCGTAAAACCGCAATAAACAATGTCACTTAGTGAGATGCAGTGTTTTTCACCTTTACAAGTTGGGAACTGCGATATCTAATGTGAAAGCGCTTGAAACCGTCGTAATGTTGTAGAAAGCAATGTAAAGTAGCGAGTAAAACGTTTTCTAACGATAGAAGTGCGAAGGTTATGTTAGGTTGAGTTATGTTAGTTTAAGCTAGGTAGCGTCGTGAAACCACCAAAAACGACGTCATGTAACGAGATAGTGTTGTTTTATTGCGAGTACGAAACTGCGATAGGTAAAATGTTGTGAAAGCACACAAAACGGCATGAACAAGCCAAATACTGCGTGTTGTACCGTTACAAGTGCGAAACTGCTATGTTGTGACATTCTCGGTAAAGCGCATGCAAGTATCGTGAAACCTTAAAGAACGATGTCATTTAGCGAGATACAGCGTTCTGTACTGTAATAAGTTGGTGAGAAACTGTGAGGTCAAGCAAATATCGTAATTGTGAACGAAACAGTGTAATTGAGCGTCTTTAGATACAAGTGCGAATGTTAGGTTAGGTTGACATATCAACCGTCGTAAAACCGCATTAAACAATGTCACTTAGTGAGATGCAGTGTTTTTCACCATTACAAGTCGGGAACTGCGATATCTAATGTGAAAGCGCTTGCAAACGTCGTTAGGTTAGGTTAGGTTAGGTTACGTTAGGTTAGGTTAGGTTAGGTTTGGTTAGGTTAGGTTAGGTTAGGTTAGGTTAGGGTATGTTAGGTAAGGTTTGGTTAGGTTAGGTTAGTTTAGGTTGGTTTAGGTAAGGTTAGGTTAGGTTAAGATATGAACCGCGCTAAAACCGCATTAAACAATGTCACTTAGTGAGATGCTGTGTTTTTCACCATTACAAGTCGGGAACTGCGATATCTAATGTGAAAGCGCATGAAACCGTCGTAATCTTGTAGAAAACATTGTAAAGTAGCGAATAAAACGTTTTCTAACGATAGAAGTGCGAAGGTTCGGTTAGTTTGAGCTAGGTAGCGTCGTGAAACCACCAAAAACGTTGTCATCTAACGAGATAGTGTTGTTTTATTGCGAGTACGAAACTGCGATAGGTGAAATATTGGGAAAGCACACAAAATGGCATGAACTAGCCAGATACTGCGTCTTGTGCCGTTACAAGTGCGAAACTGCTTTATTGTGATATTCTCGTTAAAGCGCATGCAAGTATCGTGAAACCTTAAAGAACGATGTCATTTAGCGAGATACAGCGTTCTGTACTGTAATAAGTTGGTGAGAAACTGTGAGGTCAAGCAAATATCGTAATTGTGAACGAAACAGTGTAATTCAGCGTATTTAGATACAAGTGCGAATGTTAGGTTAGGTTGAGATATCAACCGTCGTAAAACCGCATTAAACAATGTCACTTATTGAGATGTAGTGTTTTTCAACATTACAAGTCGGGAACTACGATATCTAATGTGAAAGCGCATGAAACCGTCGTAATCTTGTAGAAAACATTGTAAAGTAGCGAGTAAAACGTTTTCTAACGATAGAAGTGCGAAGGTTATGTTAGGTTGAGTTATGTTAGTTTAAGCTAGGTAGCGTCGTGAAACCACCAAAAACGACGTCATGTAACGAGATAGTGTTGTTTTATTGCGAGTACGAAACTGCGATAGGTGAAATATTGGGAAAGCACACAAAATGGCATGAACTAGCCAGATACTGCGTCTTGTGCCGTTACAAGTGCGAAACTGCTTTATTGTGATATTCTCGTTAAAGCGCATGCAAGTATCGTGAAACCTTAAAGAACGATGTCATTTAGCGAGATACAGCGTTCTGTACTGTAATAAGTTGGTGAGAAACTGTGAGGTCAAGCAAATATCGTAATTGTGAACGAAACAGTGTAATTCAGCGTATTTAGATACAAGTGCGAATGTTAGGTTAGGTTGAGATATCAACCGTCGTAAAACCGCATTAAACAATGTCACTTAGTGAGATGTAGTGTTTTTCAACATTACAAGTCGGGAACTACGATATCTAATGTGAAAGCGCATGAAACCGTCGTAATCTTGTAGAAAACATTGTAAAGTTGCGAGTAAAACGTTTTCTAACGATAGAAGTGCGAAGGTTAGCTTGAGTTATGTTAGTTTAAGCTATGTAGCGTCGTGAAACTACCAAAAACGACGTCATCTAACGAGATAGTGTTGTTTTATTGCGAGTATTAAACTGCGATAGGTGAAATGTTGTGAATGCACACAAAACGGCATGAACAAGCCAAATACTGCGTGTTCTACCGTTACAAGTGCGAAACTGCTATATTGTGATATTCTCGTTAAAGCGCATGCAAGCATTGTGAAACCTTAAAGAACAATGTCATTTAGCGAGATACAGCGTTCTGTACTGCAATAAGTTGGTGAAAAACTGTGAGGTTATGCAAATATCGTAATTGTGAACGAAACAGTGTAGTAGAGCGTTTTTCAATACAAGTACGAATGTTAGGTTAGGTTAAGATATGAACCGTCGTAAAACCGCATTAAACAATGTCACTTAGTGAGATGCAGTGTTTTTCACCATTACAAGTTGGGAACTGCGATATCTAATGTGAAAGCGCTTGCAAACGTCGTTAGGTTAGGTTAGGTTAGGTTAGGTTAGGTTAGGTTACGTTAGGTTAGGTTTGGTTAGGTTAGGTTAGGTTAGGTTAGGTTATGTTAGGTTAGGTTGGGTTAGGTTAGGTTAGGTTACGTTAGGTTAAGGTATGAACCGTCGTAAAACCGCAATAAACAATGTCACTTAGTGAGATGCAGTGTTTTTCACCTTTACAAGTTGGGAACTGCGATATCTAATGTGAAAGCGCTTGAAACCGTCGTAATGTTGTAGAAAGCAATGTAAAGTAGCGAGTAAAACGTTTTCTAACGATAGAAGTGCGAAGGTTATGTTAGGTTGAGTTATGTTAGTTTAAGCTAGGTAGCGTCGTGAAACCACCAAAAACGACGTCATGTAACGAGATAGTGTTGTTTTATTGCGAGTACGAAACTGCGATAGGTAAAATGTTGTGAAAGCACACAAAACGGCATGAACAAGCCAAATACTGCGTGTTGTACCGTTACAAGTGCGAAACTGCTATGTTGTGACATTCTCGGTAAAGCGCATGCAAGTATCGTGAAACCTTAAAGAACGATGTCATTTAGCGAGATACAGCGTTCTGTACTGTAATAAGTTGGTGAGAAACTGTGAGGTCAAGCAAATATCGTAATTGTGAACGAAACAGTGTAATTGAGCGTCTTTAGATACAAGTGCGAATGTTAGGTTAGGTTGACATATCAACCGTCGTAAAACCGCATTAAACAATGTCACTTAGTGAGATGCAGTGTTTTTCACCATTACAAGTCGGGAACTGCGATATCTAATGTGAAAGCGCTTGCAAACGTCGTTAGGTTAGGTTAGGTTAGGTTACGTTAGGTTAGGTTAGGTTAGGTTTGGTTAGGTTAGGTTAGGTTAGGTTAGGTTAGGGTATGTTAGGTAAGGTTTGGTTAGGTTAGGTTAGTTTAGGTTGGTTTAGGTAAGGTTAGGTTAGGTTAAGATATGAACCGCGCTAAAACCGCATTAAACAATGTCACTTAGTGAGATGCTGTGTTTTTCACCATTACAAGTCGGGAACTGCGATATCTAATGTGAAAGCGCATGAAACCGTCGTAATCTTGTAGAAAACATTGTAAAGTAGCGAATAAAACGTTTTCTAACGATAGAAGTGCGAAGGTTCGGTTAGTTTGAGCTAGGTAGCGTCGTGAAACCACCAAAAACGTTGTCATCTAACGAGATAGTGTTGTTTTATTGCGAGTACGAAACTGCGATAGGTGAAATATTGGGAAAGCACACAAAATGGCATGAACTAGCCAGATACTGCGTCTTGTGCCGTTACAAGTGCGAAACTGCTTTATTGTGATATTCTCGTTAAAGCGCATGCAAGTATCGTGAAACCTTAAAGAACGATGTCATTTAGCGAGATACAGCGTTCTGTACTGTAATAAGTTGGTGAGAAACTGTGAGGTCAAGCAAATATCGTAATTGTGAACGAAACAGTGTAATTCAGCGTATTTAGATACAAGTGCGAATGTTAGGTTAGGTTGAGATATCAACCGTCGTAAAACCGCATTAAACAATGTCACTTATTGAGATGTAGTGTTTTTCAACATTACAAGTCGGGAACTACGATATCTAATGTGAAAGCGCATGAAACCGTCGTAATCTTGTAGAAAACATTGTAAAGTAGCGAGTAAAACGTTTTCTAACGATAGAAGTGCGAAGGTTATGTTAGGTTGAGTTATGTTAGTTTAAGCTAGGTAGCGTCGTGAAACCACCAAAAACGACGTCATCTAACGAGATAGTGTTGTTTTATTGCGAGTACGAAACTGCGATAGGTAAAATGTGAAAGCACACAAAACGGCATGAACAAGCCAAATACTGCGTGTTGTACCGTTACAAGTGCGAAACTGCTATGTTGTGACATTCTCGGTAAAGCGCATGCAAGTATCGTGAAACCTTAAAGAACGATGTCATTTAGCGAGATACAGCGTTCTGTACTGTAATAAGTTGGTGAGAAACTGTGAGGTCAAGCAAATATCGTAATTGTGAACGAAACAGTGTAATTGAGCGTCTTTAGATACAAGTGCGAATGTTAGGTTAGGTTGACATATCAACCGTCGTAAAACCGCATTAAACAATGTCACTTAGTGAGATGCAGTGTTTTTCACCATTACAAGTCGGGAACTGCGATATCTAATGTGAAAGCGCTTGCAAACGTCGTTAGGTTAGGTTAGGTTAGGTTACGTTAGGTTAGGTTAGGTTAGGTTTGGTTAGGTTAGGTTAGGTTAGGTTAGGGTATGTTAGGTAAGGTTTGGTTAGGTTAGGTTAGGTTAGGTTGGTTTAGGTAAGGTTAGGTTAGGTTAAGATATGAACCGCGCTAAAACCGCATTAAACAATGTCACTTAGTGAGATGCTGTGTTTTTCACCATTACAAGTCGGGAACTGCGATATCTAATGTGAAAGCGCATGAAACCGTCGTAATCTTGTAGAAAACATTGTAAAGTAGCGAATAAAACGTTTTCTAACGATAGAAGTGCGAAGGTTCGGTTAGTTTGAGCTAGGTAGCGTCGTGAAACCACCAAAAACGATGTCATCTAACGAGATAGTGTTGTTTTATTGCGAGTACGAAACTGCGATAGGTGAAATATTGGGAAAGCACACAAAATGGCATGAACTAGCCAGATACTGCGTCTTGTGCCGTTACAAGTGCGAAACTGCTTTATTGTTATATTCTCGTTAAAGCGCATGCAAGTATCGTGAAACCTTAAAGAACGATGTCATTTAGCGAGATACAGCGTTCTGTACTGTGATAAGTTGGTGAGAAACTGTGAGGTCAAGCAAATATCGTAATTGTGAACGAAACAGTGTAATTCAGCGTATTTAGATACAAGTGCGAATGTTAGGTTAGGTTGAGATATCAACCGTCGTAAAACCGCATTAAACAATGTCACTTATTGAGATGTAGTGTTTTTGAACATTACAAGTCGGGAACTACGATATCTAATGTGAAAGCGCATGAAACCGTCGTAATCTTGTAGAAAACATTGTAAAGTAGCGAGTAAAACGTTTTCTAACGATAGAAGTGCGAAGGTTATGTTAGGTTGAGTTATGTTAGTTTAAGCTAGGTAGCGTCGTGAAACCACCAAAAACGACGTCATCTAACGAGATAGTGTTGTTTTATTGCGAGTACGAAACTGCGATAGGTAAAATGTTGTGAAAGCACACAAAACGGCATGAACAAGCCAAATACTGCGAAACTGCTATGTTGTGACATTCTCGGTAAAGCGCATGCAAGTATCGTGAAACCTTAAAGAACGATGTCATTTAGCGAGATACAGCGTTCTGTACTGTAATAAGTTGGTGAGAAACTGTGAGGTCAAGCAAATATCGTAATTGTGAACGAAACAGTGTAATTGAGCGTCTTTAGATACAAGTGCGAATGTTAGGTTAGGTTGACATATCAACCGTCGTAAAACCGCATTAAACAATGTCACTTAGTGAGATGTAGTGTTTTTCAACATTACAAGTCGGGAACTGCGATATCTAATGTGAAAGCGCATGAAACCGTCGTAATCTTGTAGAAAACATTGTAAAGTAGCGAATAAAACGTTTTCTAACGATAGAAGTGCGAAGGTTCGGTTAGTTTAAGCTAGGTAGCGTCGTGAAACTACCAAAAACTACGTCATCTAACGAGATAGTGTTGTTTTATAGCGAGTATTAAACTGCGATAGGTGAAAGTGAAAGCACACAAAACGGCATGAACAAGCCAAATACTGCGTGTTCTACCGTTACAAGTGCGAAACTGCTATATTGTGATATTCTCGTTAAAGCGTATGCAAGCATCGTGAAACCTTAAAGAACAATGTCATTTAGCGAGATACAGCGTTCTGTACTGCAATAAGTTGGTGAAAAACTGTGAGGTTATGCAAATATCGTAATTGTTAACACAACAGTGTAATAGAGCGTTTTTAGATACAAGTGCGAATGTTAGGTTAGGTTAAGATATGAACCGTCGTAAAACCGCATTAAACAATGTCAATTACTGAGATGCAGTGTTTTTCACTATTAAAAGTGGGGAACTGCGATATTTAATGTGAAAGCGCTTGCAACCGTCGTTAGGTTAGGTTAGGTTAGGTTAGGTTAGGTTAGGTTAGGTTAGGTTAGGTTAGGTTTGGTTAGGTTAGGTTAGGTTAGGTTCGATTAGGTTAGGTTGGGTTGAGTTGGGTTAGGTTAGGTTAGGTTAGGTTAGGTTGGGTTAGGTTAGGTTAGGTTACGTTAGGTTAGGTTAGGTTAGGTTACGTTAGGTTAGGTTAGGTTAGGTAAGGATAATTTGGTTAGGTTAGGTAAGGTTAGGTTAGGTTAGGTTAGGTTGGGTTGGGTGTTGTTGGGTTGGGTTGGGTTGGGTTAGGTTGGGTTAGGTTAGGTTACGTTAGCTTAGGTTAGGTTAGGTTACGTTAGGTTATGTTAGGTTAGGTTAGGTTACGTTAGGTTAGGTTAGGTCAGGTAAGGTTAGGTTACGTTAGAATAGGTTAGGTTAGGTTACGTTAGGTTAGGTTAAGTTAGGTTAGGTTAGGTTTGGTTAGGTTAGGTTAGGTTAGCTCAGGTTAGGTTGGGTTGGGTTGGGTTAGGTTGGGTTAGGTTAGGTTAGGTTAGGTTGGGTTAGGTTAGTTTAGGTTAGGTTAGGTTAGGTTAGGTTGGGTTGGGTTGGGTTAGGTTAGGTTAGGTTAGGTTAGGTAAGGTTAGGTTAGGTTAGGTTAGGTTAGGTTAAGGTATGAACCGTCGTAAAACCGCATTAAACAATGTCACTTAGTGAGATGCAGTGTTTTTCACCTTTACAAGTTGGGAACTGTGATATCTAATGTGAAAGCGCTTGAAACTGTCGTAATGTTGTAGAAAGCAATGTAAAGTAGCGAGTAAAACGTTTTCTAACGATAGAAGTGCGAAGGTCATGTTAGGTTGAGTTATGTTAGTTTAAGCTAGGTAGCGTCGTGAAACTACCAAAAACAACGTCATCTAACGAGATAGTGTTGTTTTATTGCGAGTACGAAACTGCGATAGGTGAAATGTTGTGAAAGCACACAAAACGGCATGAACAAGCCAAATACTGCGTGTTGTACCGTTACAAGTGCGAAACTGCTATGTTGTGATATTCTCGTTAAAGCGCATGCAAGCATCGTGAAACCTTAAAGAACGATGTCATTTAGCGAGATACAGCGTTCTGTACTGCAATAAGTTGGTGAAAAACTGTGAGGTTATGCAAATATCCTAATTGTGAACGAAACAGTGTAATAGAGCGTTTTTTAATACAAGTGCGAATGTTAGGTTAGGTTAAGATATGAACCGTCGTAAAACCGCATTAAACAATGTCACTTAGTGAGATGCAGTGTTTTTCACCATTACAAGTCGGGAACTGCGATATCTAATGTGAAAGCGCTTGCAAACGTCGTTAGGTTAGGTTAGGTTAGGTTAGGTTAGGTTACGTTAGGTTAGGTTAGGTTAGGTTAGGTTAGGTTTGGTTAGGTTAGGTTAGGTTAGGTTAGGTTAGGGTATGTTAGGTAAGGTTTGGTTAGGTTAGGTTAGGTTAGGTTGGTTTAGGTAAGGTTAGGTTAGGTTAAGATATGAACCGCGCTGAAACCGCATTAAACATGTCACTTAGTGAGATGCTGTGTTTTTCACCATTACAAGTCGGGAACTGCGATATCTAATGTGAAAGCGCATGAAACCGTCGTAATCTTGTAGAAAACATTGTAAAGTAGCGAATAAAACGTTTTCTAACGATAGAAGTGCGAAGGTTCGGTTAGTTTGAGCTAGGTAGCGTCGTGAAACCACCAAAAACGATGTCATCTAACGAGATAGTGTTGTTTTATAGCGAGTACGAAACTGCGATAGGTGAAATATTGGGAAAGCACGCAAAATGGCATGAACTAGCCTGATACTGCGTCTTGTGCCGTTACAAGTGCGAAACTGCTATATTGTGATATTCTCGTTAAAGCGCATGCAAGCATCGTGAAACCTTAAAGAACAATGTCATTTAGCGAGATACAGCGTTCTGTACTGCAATAAGTTGGTGAAAAACTGTGAGGTTATGCAAATATCGTAATTGTGAACGAAACAGTGTAATAGAGCGTTTTTCAATACAAGTACGAATGTTAGGTTAGGTTAAGATATGAACCGTCGTAAAACCGCATAAAACAATGTCACTTAGTGAGATGAAGTGTTTTTCAACATTACAAGTTGGGAACTGCGATATCTAATGTGAAAGCGCTTGCAAACGTCGTTAGGTTAGGTTAGGTTAGGTTAGGTTAGGTTACGTTAGGTTAGGTTTGGTTAGGTTAGGTTAGGTTAGGGTATGTTAGGTTAGGTTGGGTTAGGTTAGGTTAGGTTACGTTAGGTTAAGGTATGAACCGTCGTAAAACCGCAATAAACAATGTCACTTAGTGAGATGCAGTGTTTTTCACCTTTACAAGTTGGGAACTGCGATATATAATGTGAAAGCGCTTGAAACCGTCGTAATGTTGTAGAAAGCAATGTAAAGTAGCGAGTAAAACGTTTTCTAACGATAGAAGTGCGAAGGTTATGTTAGGTTGAGTTATGTTAGTTTAAGCTAGGTAGCGTCGTGAAACCACCAAAAACGACGTCATCTAACGAGATAGTGTTGTTTTATTGCGAGTACGAAACTGCGATAGGTAAAATGTTGTGAAAGCACACAAAACGGCATGAACAAGCCAAATACTGCGTGTTGTACCGTTACAAGTGCGAAACTGCTATGTTGTGACATTCTCGGTAAAGCGCATGCAAGTATCGTGAAACCTTAAAGAACGATGTCATTTAGCGAGATACAGCGTTCTGTACTGTAATAAGTTGGTGAGAAACTGTGAGGTCAAGCAAATATCGTAATTGTGAACGAAACAGTGTAATTGAGCGTCTTTAGATACAAGTGCGAATGTTAGGTTAGGTTGACATATCAACCGTCGTAAAACCGCATTAAACAATGTCACTTAGTGAGATGTAGTGTTTTTCAACATTACAAGTCGGGAACTACGATATCTAATGTGAAAGCGCATGAAACCGTCGTAATCTTGTAGAAAACATTGTAAAGTGGCGAGTAAAACGTTTTCTAACGATAGAAGTGCGAAGGTTAGGTTAGGTTAGGTTAGTTTAAGCTAGGTAGCGTCGTGAAACTACCAAAAACGACGTCATCTAACGAGATAGTGTTGTTTTATAGCGAGTAATAAACTGCGATAGGTGAAATGTTGTGAAAGCACACAAAACGGCATGAACAAGCCAAATACTGCGTGTTCTACCGTTACAAGTGCGAAACTGCTATATTGTATTGTGATATTCTCGTTAAAGCGCATGCAAGCATCGTGAAACCTTAAAGAACAATGTCATTTAGCGAGATACAGCGTTCTGTACTGCAATAAGTTGGTGAAAAACTGTGAGGTTATGCAAATATCGTAATTGTGAACAAAACAGTGTAATAGAGCGTTTTTAGATACAAGTGCGAATGTTAGGTTAGGTTAAGATATGAACCGTCGTAAAACCGCATTAAACAATGTCAATTACTGAGATGCAGTGTTTTTCACCATTAAAAGTGGGGAACTGCGATATTTAATGTGAAAGCGCTTGCAACCGTCGTTAGGTTAGGCTAGGTTAGGTTAGGTTAGGTTAGGTTAGGTTAGGTTAGGTTAGGTTTGGTTAGGTTAGGTTAGGTTAGGTTAGGTTAGATTAGGTTGGGTTGAGTTGGGTTAGGTTAGGTTGGGTTAGGTTAGGTTAGGTTACGTTAGGTTAGGTTAGGTTACGTTAGGTTAGGTTAGGTTAGGTTACGTTAGGTTATGTTAGGTTAGGTTAGGTTACGTTAGGTTAGGTTAGGTTACGTTAGAATAGGTTAGGTTAGGTTACGTTAGGTTAGGTTAAGTTAGGTTAGGTTAGGTTTGGTTAGGTTAGGTTAGGTTAGCTTAGGTTAGGTTAGGTTGGGTTGGGTTGGGTTAGGTTGGGTTGGGTTGGGTTGGGTTAGGTTAGGTTAGGTTAGGTAAGGTTAGGTTAGGTTAGGTTAGGTTAAGGTATGAACCGTCGTAAAACCGCATTAAACAATGTCACTTAGTGAGATGCAGTGTTTTTCACCTTTACAAGTTGGGAACTGTGATATCTAATGTGAAAGCGCTTGAAACCGTCGTAATGTGGTAGAAAGCAATGTAAAGTAGCGAGTAAAACGTTTTCTAACGATAGAAGTGCGAAGGTCATGTTAGGTTGAGTTATGTTAGTTTAAGCTAGGTAGCGTCGTGAAACTACCAAAAACAACGTCATCTAACGAGATAGTGTTGTTTTATTGCGAGTACGAAACTGCGATAGGTGAAATGTTGTGAAAGCACACAAAACGGCATGAACAAGCCAAATACTGCGTGTTGTACCGTTACAAGTGCGAAACTGCTATGTTGTGATATTCTCGTTAAAGCGCATGCAAGCATCGTGAAACCTTAAAGAACGATGTCATTTGGCGAGATACAGCGTTCTGTACTGCAATAAGTTGGTGAAAAACTGTGAGGTTATGCAAATATCCTAATTGTGAACGAAACAGTGTAATAGAGCGTTTTTTAATACAAGTGCGAATGTTAGGTTAGGTTAAGATATGAACCGTCGTAAAACCGCATTAAACAATGTCACTTAGTGAGATGCAGTGTTTTTCACCATTACAAGTCGGGAACTGCGATATCTAATGTGAAAGCGCTTGCAAACGTCGTTAGGTTAGGTTAGGTTAGGTTAGGTTAGGTTACGTTAGGTTAGGTTAGGTTAGGTTTGGTTAGGTTAGGTTAGGTTAGGTTAGGTTAGGGTATGTTAGGTAAGGTTTGGTTAGGTTAGGTTAGGTTAGCTTGGTTTAGGTAAGGTTAGGTTAGGTTAAGATATGAACCGCGCTAAAACCGCATTTAACAAGGTCACTTAGTGAGATGCTGTGTTTTTCACCATTACAAGTCGGGAACTGCGATATCTAATGTGAAAGCGCATGAAACCGTCGTAATCTTGTAGAAAACATTGTAAAGTAGCGAATAAAACGTTTTCTAACGATAGAAGTGCGAAGGTTCGGTTAGTTTGAGCTAGGTAGCGTCGTGAAACCACCAAAAACGATGTCATCTAACGAGATAGTGTTGTTTTATTGCGAGTACGAAACTGCGATAGGTGAAATATTGGGAAAGCACACAAAATGGCATGAACTAGCCAGATACTGCGTCTTGTGCCGTTACAAGTGCGAAACTGCTTTATTGTGATATTCTCGTTAAAGCGCATGCAAGTATCGTGAAACCTTAAAGAACGATGTCATTTAGCGAGATACAGCGTTCTGTACTGTAATAAGTTGGTGAGAAACTGTGAGGTCAAGCAAATATCGTAATTGTGAACGAAACAGTGTAATTAAGCGTATTTAGATACAAGTGCGAATGTTAGGTTAGGTTGAGATATCAACCGTCGTATAACCGCATTAAACAATGTCACTTAGTGAGATGTAGTGTTTTTCAACATTACAAGTCGGGAACTACGATATCTAATGTGAAAGCGCATGAAACCGTCGTAATCTTGTAGAAAACATTGTAAAGTTGCGAGTAAAACGTTTTCTAACGATAGAAGTGCGAAGGTTAGCTTGAGTTATGTTAGTTTAAGCTATGTAGCGTCATGAAACTACCAAAAACGACGTCATCTAACGAGATAGTGTTGTTTTATTGCGAGTATTAAACTGCGATAGGTGAAATGTTGTGAATGCACACAAAACGGCATGAACAAGCCAAATACTGCGTGTTCTACCGTTACAAGTGCGAAACTGCTATATTGTGATATTCTCGTTAAAGCGCATGCAAGCATCGTGAAACCTTAAAGAACAATGTCATTTAGCGAGATACAGCGTTCTGTACTGCAATAAGTTGGTGAAAAACTGTGAGGTTATGCAAATATCGTAATTGTGAACAAAACAGTGTAATAGAGCGTTTTTAGATACAAGTGCGAATGTTAGGTTAGGTTAAGATATGAACCGTCGTAAAACCGCATTAAACAATGTCAATTACTGAGATGCAGTGTTTTTCACCATTAAAAGTGGGGAACTGCGATATTTAATGTGAAAGCGCTTGCAACCGTCGTTAGGTTAGGCTAGGTTAGGTTAGGTTAGGTTAGGTTAGGTTAGGTTTGGTTAGGTTAGGTTAGGTTAGGTTAGGTTAGATTAGGTTGGGTTGAGTTGGGTTAGGTTAGGTTGGGTTAGGTTAGGTTAGGTTACGTTAGGTTAGGTTAGGTTACGTTAGGTTAGGTTAGGTTAGGTTACGTTAGGTTATGTTAGGTTAGGTTAGGTTACGTTAGGTTAGGTTAGGTTACGTTAGAATAGGTTAGGTTAGGTTACGTTAGGTTAGGTTAAGTTAGGTTAGGTTAGGTTTGGTTAGGTTAGGTTAGGTTAGCTTAGGTTAGGTTAGGTTGGGTTGGGTTGGGTTAGGTTGGGTTGGGTTGGGTTAGGTTAGGTTAGGTTAGGTAAGGTTAGGTTAGGTTAGGTTAGGTTAAGGTATGAACCGTCGTAAAACCGCATTAAACAATGTCACTTAGTGAGATGCAGTGTTTTTCACCTTTACAAGTTGGGAACTGTGATATCTAATGTGAAAGCGCTTGAAACCGTCGTAATGTGGTAGAAAGCAATGTAAAGTAGCGAGTAGAACGTTTTCTAACGATAGAAGTGCGAAGGTCATGTTAGGTTGAGTTATGTTAGTTTAAGCTAGGGAGCGTCGTGAAACTACCAAAAACAACGTCATCTAACGAGATAGTGTTGTTTTATTGCGAGTACGAAACTGCGATAGGTGAAATGTTGTGAAAGCACACAAAACGGCATGAACAAGCCAAATACTGCGTGTTGTACCGTTACAAGTGCGAAACTACTATGTTGTGATATTCTCGTTAAAGCGCATGCAAGCATCGTGAAACCTTAAAGAACGATGTCATTTGGCGAGATACAGCGTTCTGTACTGCAATAAGTTGGTGAAAAACTGTGAGGTTATGCAAATATCCTAATTGTGAACGAAACAGTGTAATAGAGCGTTTTTTAATACAAGTGCGAATGTTAGGTTAGGTTAAGATATGAACCGTCGTAAAACCGCATTGAACAATGTCACTTAGTGAGATGCAGTGTTTTTCACCATTACAAGTCGGGAACTGCGATATCTAATGTGAAAGCGCTTGCAAACGTCGTTAGGTTAGGTTAGGTTAGGTTAGGTTACGTTAGGTTAGGTTAGGTTAGGTTTGGTTAGGTTAGGTTAGGTTAGGTTAGGTTAGGGTATGTTAGGTAAGGTTTGGTTAGGTTAGGTTAGGTTAGGTTGGTTTAGGTAAGGTTAGGTTAGGTTAAGATATGAACCGCGCTAAAACCGCATTTAACAAGGTCACTTAGTGAGATGCTGTGTTTTTCACCATTACAAGTCGGGAACTGCGATATCTAATGTGAAAGCGCATGAAACCGTCGTAATCTTGTAGAAAACATTGTAAAGTAGCGAATAAAACGTTTTCTAACGATAGAAGTGCGAAGGTTCGGTTAGTTTGAGCTAGGTAGCGTCGTGAAACCACCAAAAACGATGTCATCTAACGAGATGGTGTTGTTTTATTGCGAGTACGAAACTGCGATAGGTGAAATATTGGGAAAGCACACAAAATGGCATGAACTAGCCAGATACTGCGTCTTGTGCCGTTACAAGTGCGAAACTGCTTTATTGTGATATTCTCGTTAAAGCGCATGCAAGTATCGTGAAACCTTAAAGAACGATGTCATTTAGCGAGATACAGCGTTCTGTACTGTAATAAGTTGGTGAGAAACTGTGAGGTCAAGCAAATATCGTAATTGTGAACGAAACAGTGTAATTCAGCGTATTTAGATACAAGTGCGAATGTTAGGTTAGGTTGAGATATCAACCGTCGTAAAACCGCATTAAACAATGTCACTTAGTGAGATGTAGTGTTTTTCAACATTACAAGTCGGGAACTACGATATCTAATGTGAAAGCGCATGAAACCGTCGTAATCTTGTAGAAAACATTGTAAAGTTGCGAGTAAAACGTTTTCTAACGATAGAAGTGCGAAGGTTAGCTTGAGTTATGTTAGTTTAAGCTATGTAGCGTCGTGAAACTACCAAAAACGACGTCATCTAACGAGATAGTGTTGTTTTATTGCGAGTATTAAACTGCGATAGGTGAAATGTTGTGAATGCACACAAAACGGCATGAACAAGCCAAATACTGCGTGTTCTACCGTTACAAGTGCGAAACTGCTATATTGTGATATTCTCGTTAAAGCGCATGCAAGCATCGTGAAACCTTAAAGAACAATGTCATTTAGCGAGATACAGCGTTCTGTACTGCAATAAGTTGGTGAAAAACTGTGAGGTTATGCGAATATCGTAATTGTGAACGAAACAGTGTAATAGAGCGTTTTTCAATACAAGTACGAATGTTAGGTTAGGTTAAGATATGAACCGTCGTAAAACCGCATTAAACAATGTCACTTAGTGAGATGCAGTGTTTTTCACCATTATAAGTTGGGAACTGCGATATCTAATGTGAAAGCGCTTGCAAACGTCGTTAGGTTAGGTTAGGTTAGGTTAGGTTAGGTTAGGTTGGGTTGGGTTGGGTTAGGTTGGGTTGGGTTGGGTTAGGTTAGGTTAGGTTAGGTAAGGTTAGGTTAGGTTAGGTTAGGTTAAGGTATGAACCGTCGTAAAACCGCATTAAACAATGTCACTTAGTGAGATGCAGTGTTTTTCACCTTTACAAGTTGGGAACTGTGATATCTAATGTGAAAGCGCTTGAAACCGTCGTAATGTGGTAGAAAGCAATGTAAAGTAGCGAGTAAAACGTTTTCTAACGATAGAAGTGCGAAGGTCATGTTAGGTTGAGTTATGTTAGTTTAAGCTAGGTAGCGTCGTGAAACCACCAAAAACGACGTCATCTAACGAGATAGTGTTGTTTTATTGCGAGTACGAAACTGCGATAGGTAAAATGTTGTGAAAGCACACAAAACGGCATGAACAAGCCAAATACTGCGTGTTGTACCGTTACAAGTGCGAAACTGCTATGTTGTGACATTCTCGGTAAAGCGCATGCAAGTATCGTGAAACCTTAAAGAACGATGTCATTTAGCGAGATACAGCGTTCTGTACTGTAATAAGTTGGTGATAAACTGTGAGGTCAAGCAAATATCGTAATTGTGAACGAAACAGTGTAATTGAGCGTCTTTAGATACAAGTGCGAATGTTAGGTTAGGTTGACATATCAACTGTCGTAAAACCGCATTAAACAATGTCACTTAGTGAGATGTAGTGTTTTTCAACATTACAAGTCGGGAACTACGATATCTAATGTGAAAGCGCATGAAACCGTCGTAATCTTGTAGAAAACATTGTAAAGTGGCGAGTAAAACGTTTTTTAACGATAGAAGTGCGAAGGTTAGGTTAGGTTAGGTTAGTTTAAGCTAGGTAGCGTCGTGAAACTACCAAAAACTACGTCATCTAACGAGATAGTGTTGTTTTATAGCGAGTATTAAACTGCGATAGGTGAAATGTTGTGAAAGCACACAAAACGGCATGAACAAGCCAAATACTGCGTGTTCTACCGTTACAAGTGCGAAACTGCTATATTGTGATATTGTCGTTAAAGCGTATGCAAGCATCGTGAAACCTTAAAGAACAATGTCATTTAGCGAGATACAGCGTTCTCTACTGCAATAAGTTGGTGAAAAACTGTGAGGTTATGCAAATATCGTAATTGTTAACACAACAGTGTAATAGAGCGTTTTTAGATACAAGTGCGAATGTTAGGTTAGGTTAAGATATGAACCGTCGTAAAACCGCATTAAACAATGTCAATTACTGAGATGCAGTGTTTTTCACCATTAAAAGTGGGGAACTGCGATATTTAATGTGAAAGCGCTTGCAACCGTCGTTAGGTTAGGTTAGGTTAGGTTAGGTTAGGTTTGGTTAGGTTAGGTTAGGTTAGGTTAGGTTCGTTTAGGTTAGGTTGGGTTGAGTTGGGTTAGGTTAGGTTAGGTTAGGTTAGGTTGGGTTAGGTTAGGTTAGGTTACGTTAGGTTAGGTTAGGTTAAGTTACGTAGGTTAGTTTAGGTTAGGTAAGGATAATTTGGTTAGGTTAGGTAAGGTTAGGTTAGGTTAGGTTAGGTTGGGTTGGGTGTTGTTGGGTTGGGTTGGGTTGGGTTAGGTTGGGTTAGGTTAGGTTACGTTAGCTTAGGTTAGGTTAGGTTACGTTAGGTTATGTTAGGTTAGGTTAGGTTACGTTAGGTTAGGTTAGGTCAGGTAAGGTTAGGTTACGTTAGAATAGGTTAGGTTAGGTTACGTTAGGTTAGGTTAAGTTAGGTTAGGTTAGGTTTGGTTAGGTTAGGTTAGGTTAGCTCAGGTTAGGTTGGGTTGGGTTGGGTTAGGTTGGGTTAGGTTAGGTTAGGTTAGGTTGGGTTAGGTTAGTTTAGGTTAGGTTAGGTTAGGTTAGGTTGGGTTGGGTTGGGTTAGGTTAGGTTAGGTTAGGTTAGGTAAGGTTAGGTTAGGTTAGGTTAGGTTAGGTTAGGTTAAGGTATGAACCGTCGTAAAACCGCATTAAACAATGTCACTTAGTGAGATGCAGTGTTTTTCACCTTTACAAGTTGGGAACTGTGATATCTAATGTGAAAGCGCTTGAAACCGTCGTAATGTTGTAGAAAGCAATGTAAAGTAGCGAGTAAAACGTTTTCTAACGATAGAAGTGCGAAGGTCATGTTAGGTTGAGTTATGTTAGTTTAAGCTAGGTAGCGTCGTGAAACTACCAAAAACAACGTCATCTAACGAGATAGTGTTGTTTTATTGCGAGTACGAAACTGCGATAGGTGAAATGTTGTGAAAGCACACAAAACGGCATGAACAAGCCAAATACTGCGTGTTGTACCGTTACAAGTGCGAAACTGCTATGTTGTGATATTCTCGTTAAAGCGCATGCAAGCATCGTGAAACCTTAAAGAACGATGTCATTTAGCGAGATACAGCGTTCTGTACTGCAAGTTGGTGAAAAACTGTGAGGTTATGCAAATATCCTAATTGTGAACGAAACAATGTAATGGAGCGTTTTTTAATACAAGTGCGAATGTTAGGTTAGTTTAAGATATGAACCGTCGTAAAACCGCATTAAACAATGTCACTTAGTGAGATGCAGTGTTTTTCACCATTACAAGTCGGGAACTGCGATATCTAATGTGAAAGCGCTTGCAAACGTCGTTAGGTTAGGTTAGGTTAGGTTAGGTTACGTTAGGTTAGGTTAGGTTAGGTTTGGTTAGGTTAGGTTAGGTTAGGTTAGGGTATGTTAGGTAAGGTTTGGTTAGGTTAGGTTAGGTTAGGTTGGTTTAGGTAAGGTTAGGTTAGGTTAAGATATGAACCGCGCTAAAACCGCATTAAACAATGTCACTTAGTGAGATGCTGTGTTTTTCACCATTACAAGTCGGGAACTGCGATATCTAATGTGAAAGCGCATGAAACCGTCGTAATCTTGTAGAAAACATTGTAAAGTAGCGAATAAAACGTTTTCTAACGATAGAAGTGCGAAGGTTCGGTTAGTTTGAGCTAGGTAGCGTCGTGAAACCACCAAAAACGATGTCATCTAACGAGATAGTGTTGTTTTATTGCGAGTACGAAACTGCGATAGGTGAAATATTGGGAAAGCACACAAAATGGCATGAACTAGCCAGATACTGCGTCTTGTGCCGTTACAAGTGCGAAACTGCTTTATTGTGATATTCTCGTTAAAGCGCATGCAAGTATCGTGAAACCTTAAAGAACGATGTCATTTAGCGAGATACAGCGTTCTGTACTGTAATAAGTTGGTGAGAAACTGTGAGGTCAAGCAAATATCGTAATTGTGAACGAAACAGTGTAATTCAGCGTATTTAGATACAAGTGCGAATGTTAGGTTAGGTTGAGATATCAACCGTCGTAAAACCGCATTAAACAATGTCACTTATTGAGATGTAGTGTTTTTCAACATTACAAGTCGGGAACTACGATATCTAATGTGAAAGCGCATGAAACCGTCGTAATCTTGTAGAAAACATTGTAAAGTAGCGAGTAAAACGTTTTCTAACGATAGAAGTGCGAAGGTTATGTTAGGTTGAGTTATGTTAGTTTAAGCTAGGTAGCGTCGTGAAACCACCAAAAACGACGTCATCTAACGAGATAGTGTTGTTTTATTGCGAGTACGAAACTGCGATAGGTAAAATGTTGTGAAAGCACACAAAACGGCATGAACAAGCCAAATACTGCGAAACTGCTATGTTGTGACATTCTCGGTAAAGCGCATGCAAGTATCGTGAAACCTTAAAGAACGATGTCATTTAGCGAGATACAGCGTTCTGTACTGTAATAAGTTGGTGAGAAACTGTGAGGTCAAGCAAATATCGTAATTGTGAACGAAACAGTGTAATTGAGCGTCTTTAGATACAAGTGCGAATGTTAGGTTAGGTTGACATATCAACCGTCGTAAAACCGCATTAAACAATGTCACTTAGTGAGATGTAGTGTTTTTCAACATTACAAGTCGGGAACTACGATATCTAATGTGAAAGCGCATGAAACCGTCGTAATCTTGTAGAAAACATTGTAAAGTGGCGAGTAAAACGTTTTCTAACGATAGAAGTGCGAAGGTTAGGTTAGGTTAGGTTAGTTTAAGCTAGGTAGCGTCGTGAAACTACCAAAAACGACGTCATCTAACGAGATAGTGTTGTTTTATAGCGAGTAATAAACTGCGATAGGTGAAATGTTGTGAAAGCACACAAAACGGCATGAACAAGCCAAATACTGCGTGTTCTACCGTTACAAGTGCGAAACTGCTATATTGTATTGTGATATTCTCGTTAAAGCGCATGCAAGCATCGTGAAACCTTAAAGAACAATGTCATTTAGCGAGATACAGCGTTCTGTACTGCAATAAGTTGGTGAAAAACTGTGAGGTTATGCAAATATCGTAATTGTGAACAAAACAGTGTAATAGAGCGTTTTTAGATACAAGTGCGAATGTTAGGTTAGGTTAAGATATGAACCGTCGTAAAACCGCATTAAACAATGTCAATTACTGAGATGCAGTGTTTTTCACCATTAAAAGTGGGGAACTGCGATATTTAATGTGAAAGCGCTTGCAACCGTCGTTAGGTTAGGCTAGGTTAGGTTAGGTTAGGTTAGGTTAGGTTAGGTTAGGTTTGGTTAGGTTAGGGTAGGTTAGGTTAGGTTAGATTAGGTTGGGTTGAGTTGGGTTAGGTTAGGTTGGGTTAGGTTAGGTTAGGTTACGTTAGGTTAGGTTAGGTTACGTTAGGTTAGGTTAGGTTAGGTTACGTTAGGTTATGTTAGGTTAGGTTAGGTTACGTTAGGTTAGGTTAGGTTACGTTAGAATAGGTTAGGTTAGGTTACGTTAGGTTAGGTTAAGTTAGGTTAGGTTAGGTTTGGTTAGGTTAGGTTAGGTTAGCTTAGGTTAGGTTAGGTTGGGTTGGGTTGGGTTAGGTTGGGTTGGGTTGGGTTAGGTTAGGTTAGGTTAGGTAAGGTTAGGTTAGGTTAGGTTAGGTTAAGGTATGAACCGTCGTAAAACCGCATTAAACAATGTCACTTAGTGAGATGCAGTGTTTTTCACCTTTACAAGTTGGGAACTGTGATATCTAATGTGAAAGCGCTTGAAACCGTCGTAATGTGGTAGAAAGCAATGTAAAGTAGCGAGTAAAACGTTTTCTAACGATAGAAGTGCGAAGGTCATGTTAGGTTGAGTTATGTTAGTTTAAGCTAGGTAGCGTCGTGAAACTACCAAAAACAACGTCATCTAACGAGATAGTGTTGTTTTATTGCGAGTACGAAACTGCGATAGGTGAAATGTTGTGAAAGCACACAAAACGGCATGAACAAGCCAAATACTGCGTGTTGTACCGTTACAAGTGCGAAACTGCTATGTTGTGATATTCTCGTTAAAGCGCATGCAAGCATCGTGAAACCTTAAAGAACGATGTCATTTGGCGAGATACAGCGTTCTGTACTGCAATAAGTTGGTGAAAAACTGTGAGGTTATGCAAATATCCTAATTGTGAACGAAACAGTGTAATAGAGCGTTTTTTAATACAAGTGCGAATGTTAGGTTAGGTTAAGATATGAACCGTCGTAAAACCGCATTAAACAATGTCACTTAGTGAGATGCAGTGTTTTTCACCATTACAAGTCGGGAACTGCGATATCTAATGTGAAAGCGCTTGCAAACGTCGTTAGGTTAGGTTAGGTTAGGTTAGGTTACGTTAGGTTAGGTTAGGTTAGGTTTGGTTAGGTTAGGTTAGGTTAGGTTAGGTTAGGGTATGTTAGGTAAGGTTTGGTTAGGTTAGGTTAGGTTAGGTTTGGTTAGGTTAGGTTAGGTTAGGTTAGGTTAGGGTATGTTAGGTAAGGTTTGGTTAGGTTAGGTTAGGTTAGGTTGGTTTAGGTAAGGTTAGGTTAGGTTAAGATATGAACCGCGCTAAAACCGCATTTAACAAGGTCACTTAGTGAGATGCTGTGTTTTTCACCATTACAAGTCGGGAACTGCGATATCTAATGTGAAAGCGCATGAAACCGTCGTAATCTTGTAGAAAACATTGTAAAGTAGCGAATAAAACGTTTTCTAACGATAGAAGTGCGAAGGTTCGGTTAGTTTGAGCTAGGTAGCGTCGTGAAACCACCAAAAACGATGTCATCTAACGAGATAGTGTTGTTTTATTGCGAGTACGAAACTGCGATAGGTGAAATATTGGGAAAGCACACAAAATGGCATGAACTAGCCAGATACTGCGTCTTGTGCCGTTACAAGTGCGAAACTGCTTTATTGTGATATTCTCGTTAAAGCGCATGCAAGTATCGTGAAACCTTAAAGAACGATGTCATTTAGCGAGATACAGCGTTCTGTACTGTAATAAGTTGGTGAGAAACTGTGAGGTCAAGCAAATATCGTAATTGTGAACGAAACAGTGTAATTCAGCGTATTTAGATACAAGTGCGAATGTTAGGTTAGGTTGAGATATCAACCGTCGTAAAACCGCATTAAACAATGTCACTTAGTGAGATGTAGTGTTTTTCAACATTACAAGTCGGGAACTACGATATCTAATGTGAAAGCGCATGAAACCGTCGTAATCTTGTAGAAAACATTGTAAAGTTGCGAGTAAAACGTTTTCTAACGATAGAAGTGCGAAGGTTAGCTTGAGTTATGTTAGTTTAAGCTATGTAGCGTCGTGAAACTACCAAAAACGACGTCATCTAACGAGATAGTGTTGTTTTATTGCGAGTATTAAACTGCGATAGGTGAAATGTTGTGAATGCACACAAAACGGCATGAACAAGCCAAATACTGCGTGTTCTACCGTTACAAGTGCGAAACTGCTATATTGTGATATTCTCGTTAAAGCGCATGCAAGCATCGTGAAACCTTAAAGAACAATGTCATTTAGCGAGATACAGCGTTCTGTACTGCAATAAGTTGGTGAAAAACTGTGAGGTTATGCGAATATCGTAATTGTGAACGAAACAGTGTAATAGAGCGTTTTTCAATACAAGTACGAATGTTAGGTTAGGTTAAGATATGAACCGTCGTAAAACCGCATTAAACAATGTCACTTAGTGAGATGCAGTGTTTTTCACCATTATAAGTTGGGAACTGCGATATCTAATGTGAAAGCGCTTGCAAACGTCGTTAGGTTAGGTTAGGTTAGGTTAGGTTAGGTTGGGTTGGGTTGGGTTAGGTTGGGTGGGGTTGGGTTAGGTTAGGTTAGGTTAGGTAAGGTTAGGTTAGGTTAAGGTATGAACCGTCGTAAAACCGCATTAAACAATGTCACTTAGTGAGATGCAGTGTTTTTCACCTTTACAAGTTGGGAACTGTGATATCTAATGTGAAAGCGCTTGAAACCGTCGTAATGTGGTAGAAAGCAATGTAAAGTAGCGAGTAAAACGTTTTCTAACGATAGAAGTGCGAAGGTCATGTTAGGTTGAGTTATGTTAGTTTAAGCTAGGTAGCGTCGTGAAACCACCAAAAACGACGTCATCTAACGAGATAGTGTTGTTTTATTGCGAGTACGAAACTGCGATAGGTAAAATGTTGTGAAAGCACACAAAACGGCATGAACAAGCCAAATACTGCGTGTTGTACCGTTACAAGTGCGAAACTGCTATGTTGTGACATTCTCGGTAAAGCGCATGCAAGTATCGTGAAACCTTAAAGAACGATGTCATTTAGCGAGATACAGCGTTCTGTACTGTAATAAGTTGGTGATAAACTGTGAGGTCAAGCAAATATCGTAATTGTGAACGAAACAGTGTAATTGAGCGTCTTTAGATACAAGTGCGAATGTTAGGTTAGGTTGACATATCAACCGTCGTAAAACCGCATTAAACAATGTCACTTAGTGAGATGTAGTGTTTTTCAACATTACAAGTCGGGAACTACGATATCTAATGTGAAAGCGCATGAAACCGTCGTAATCTTGTAGAAAACATTGTAAAGTGGCGAGTAAAACGTTTTTTAACGATAGAAGTGCGAAGGTTAGGTTAGGTTAGGTTAGTTTAAGCTAGGTAGCGTCGTGAAACTACCAAAAACTACGTCATCTAACGAGATAGTGTTGTTTTATAGCGAGTATTAAACTGCGATAGGTGAAATGTTGTGAAAGCACACAAAACGGCATGAACAAGCCAAATACTGCGTGTTCTACCGTTACAAGTGCGAAACTGCTATATTGTGATATTGTCGTTAAAGCGTATGCAAGCATCGTGAAACCTTAAAGAACAATGTCATTTAGCGAGATACAGCGTTCTCTACTGCAATAAGTTGGTGAAAAACTGTGAGGTTATGCAAATATCGTAATTGTTAACACAACAGTGTAATAGAGCGTTTTTAGATACAAGTGCGAATGTTAGGTTAGGTTAAGATATGAACCGTCGTAAAACCGCATTAAACAATGTCAATTACTGAGATGCAGTGTTTTTCACCATTAAAAGTGGGGAACTGCGATATTTAATGTGAAAGCGCTTGCAACCGTCGTTAGGTTAGGTTAGGTTAGGTTAGGTTAGGTTTGGTTAGGTTAGGTTAGGTTAGGTTAGGTTCGTTTAGGTTAGGTTGGGTTGAGTTGGGTTAGGTTAGGTTAGGTTAGGTTAGGTTGGGTTAGGTTAGGTTAGGTTACGTTAGGTTAGGTTAGGTTAGGTTACGTAGGTTAGTTTAGGTTAGGTAAGGATAATTTGGTTAGGTTAGGTAAGGTTAGGTTAGGTTAGGTTAGGTTGGGTTGGGTGTTGTTGGGTTGGGTTGGGTTGGGTTAGGTTGGGTTAGGTTAGGTTACGTTAGCTTAGGTTAGGTTAGGTTACGTTAGGTTATGTTAGGTTAGGTTAGGTTACGTTAGGTTAGGTTAGGTCAGGTAAGGTTAGGTTACGTTAGAATAGGTTAGGTTAGGTTACGTTAGGTTAGGTTAAGTTAGGTTAGGTTAGGTTTGGTTAGGTTAGGTTAGGTTAGCTCAGGTTAGGTTGGGTTGGGTTGGGTTAGGTTGGGTTAGGTTAGGTTAGGTTAGGTTGGGTTAGGTTAGTTTAGGTTAGGTTAGGTTAGGTTAGGTTGGGTTGGGTTGGGTTAGGTTAGGTTAGGTTAGGTTAGGTAAGGTTAGGTTAGGTTAGGTTAGGTTAGGTTAGGTTAAGGTATGAACCGTCGTAAAACCGCATTAAACAATGTCACTTAGTGAGATGCAGTGTTTTTCACCTTTACAAGTTGGGAACTGTGATATCTAATGTGAAAGCGCTTGAAACCGTCGTAATGTTGTAGAAAGCAATGTAAAGTAGCGAGTAAAACGTTTTCTAACGATAGAAGTGCGAAGGTCATGTTAGGTTGAGTTATGTTAGTTTAAGCTAGGTAGCGTCGTGAAACTACCAAAAACAACGTCATCTAACGAGATAGTGTTGTTTTATTGCGAGTACGAAACTGCGATAGGTGAAATGTTGTGAAAGCACACAAAACGGCATGAACAAGCCAAATACTGCGTGTTGTACCGTTACAAGTGCGAAACTGCTATGTTGTGATATTCTCGTTAAAGCGCATGCAAGCATCGTGAAACCTTAAAGAACGATGTCATTTAGCGAGATACAGCGTTCTGTACTGCAAGTTGGTGAAAAACTGTGAGGTTATGCAAATATCCTAATTGTGAACGAAACAATGTAATGGAGCGTTTTTTAATACAAGTGCGAATGTTAGGTTAGTTTAAGATATGAACCGTCGTAAAACCGCATTAAACAATGTCACTTAGTGAGATGCAGTGTTTTTCACCATTACAAGTCGGGAACTGCGATATCTAATGTGAAAGCGCTTGCAAACGTCGTTAGGTTAGGTTAGGTTAGGTTACGTTAGGTTAGGTTAGGTTAGGTTTGGTTAGGTTAGGTTAGGTTAGGTTAGGTTAGGGTATGTTAGGTAAGGTTTGGTTAGGTTAGGTTAGGTTAGGTTGGTTTAGGTAAGGTTAGGTTAGGTTAAGATATGAACCGCGCTAAAACCGCATTAAACAATGTCACTTAGTGAGATGCTGTGTTTTTCACCATTACAAGTCGGGAACTGCGATATCTAATGTGAAAGCGCATGAAACCGTCGTAATCTTGTAGAAAACATTGTAAAGTAGCGAATAAAACGTTTTCTAACGATAGAAGTGCGAAGGTTCGGTTAGTTTGAGCTAGGTAGCGTCGTGAAACCACCAAAAACGATGTCATCTAACGAGATAGTGTTGTTTTATTGCGAGTACGAAACTGCGATAGGTGAAATATTGGGAAAGCACACAAAATGGCATGAACTAGCCAGATACTGCGTCTTGTGCCGTTACAAGTGCGAAACTGCTTTATTGTGATATTCTCGTTAAAGCGCATGCAAGTATCGTGAAACCTTAAAGAACGATGTCATTTAGCGAGATACAGCGTTCTGTACTGTAATAAGTTGGTGAGAAACTGTGAGGTCAAGCAAATATCGTAATTGTGAACGAAACAGTGTAATTCAGCGTATTTAGATACAAGTGCGAATGTTAGGTTAGGTTGAGATATCAACCGTCGTAAAACCGCATTAAACAATGTCACTTATTGAGATGTAGTGTTTTTCAACATTACAAGTCGGGAACTACGATATCTAATGTGAAAGCGCATGAAACCGTCGTAATCTTGTAGAAAACATTGTAAAGTAGCGAGTAAAACGTTTTCTAACGATAGAAGTGCGAAGGTTATGTTAGGTTGAGTTATGTTAGTTTAAGCTAGGTAGCGTCGTGAAACCACCAAAAACGACGTCATCTAACGAGATAGTGTTGTTTTATTGCGAGTACGAAACTGCGATAGGTAAAATGTTGTGAAAGCACACAAAACGGCATGAACAAACCAAATACTGCGAAACTGCTATGTTGTGACATTCTCGGTAAAGCGCATGCAAGTATCGTGAAACCTTAAAGAACGATGTCATTTAGCGAGATACAGCGTTCTGTACTGTAATAAGTTGGTGAGAAACTGTGAGGTCAAGCAAATATCGTAATTGTGAACGAAACAGTGTAATTGAGCGTCTTTAGATACAAGTGCGAATGTTAGGTTAGGTTGACATATCAACCGTCGTAAAACCGCATTAAACAATGTCACTTAGTGAGATGTAGTGTTTTTCAACATTACAAGTCGGGAACTACGATATCTAATGTGAAAGCGCATGAAACCGTCGTAATCTTGTAGAAAACATTGTAAAGTGGCGAGTAAAACGTTTTCTAACGATAGAAGTGCGAAGGTTAGGTTAGGTTAGGTTAGTTTAAGCTAGGTAGCGTCGTGAAACTACCAAAAACGACGTCATCTAACGAGATAGTGTTGTTTTATAGCGAGTAATAAACTGCGATAGGTGAAATGTTGTGAAAGCACACAAAACGGCATGAACAAGCCAAATACTGCGTGTTCTACCGTTACAAGTGCGAAACTGCTATATTGTATTGTGATATTCTCGTTAAAGCGCATGCAAGCATCGTGAAACCTTAAAGAACAATGTCATTTAGCGAGATACAGCGTTCTGTACTGCAATAAGTTGGTGAAAAACTGTGAGGTTATGCAAATATCGTAATTGTGAACAAAACAGTGTAATAGAGCGTTTTTAGATACAAGTGCGAATGTTAGGTTAGGTTAAGATATGAACCGTCGTAAAACCGCATTAAACAATGTCAATTACTGAGATGCAGTGTTTTTCACCATTAAAAGTGGGGAACTGCGATATTTAATGTGAAAGCGCTTGCAACCGTCGTTAGGTTAGGCTAGGTTAGGTTAGGTTAGGTTAGGTTAGGTTAGGTTAGGTTTGGTTAGGTTAGGTTAGGTTAGATTAGGTTGGGTTGAGTTGGGTTAGGTTAGGTTGGGTTAGGTTAGGTTAGGTTACGTTAGGTTAGGTTAGGTTACGTTAGGTTAGGTTAGGTTAGGTTACGTTAGGTTATGTTAGGTTAGGTTAGGTTACGTTAGGTTAGGTTAGGTTACGTTAGAATAGGTTAGGTTAGGTTACGTTAGGTTAGGTTAAGTTAGGTTAGGTTAGGTTTGGTTAGGTTAGGTTAGGTTAGCTTAGGTTAGGTTAGGTTGGGTTGGGTTGGGTTAGGTTGGGTTGGGTTGGGTTAGGTTAGGTTAGGTTAGGTAAGGTTAGGTTAGGTTAGGTTAGGTTAAGGTATGAACCGTCGTAAAACCGCATTAAACAATGTCACTTAGTGAGATGCAGTGTTTTTCACCTTTACAAGTTGGGAACTGTGATATCTAATGTGAAAGCGCTTGAAACCGTCGTAATGTGGTAGAAAGCAATGTAAAGTAGCGAGTAAAACGTTTTCTAACGATAGAAGTGCGAAGGTCATGTTAGGTTGAGTTATGTTAGTTTAAGCTAGGTAGCGTCGTGAAACTACCAAACACAACGTCATCTAACGAGATAGTGTTGTTTTATTGCGAGTACGAAACTGCGATAGGTGAAATGTTGTGAAAGCACACAAAACGGCATGAACAAGCCAAATACTGCGTGTTGTACCGTTACAAGTGCGAAACTGCTATGTTGTGATATTCTCGTTAAAGCGCATGCAAGCATCGTGAAACCTTAAAGAACGATGTCATTTGGCGAGATACAGCGTTCTGTACTGCAATAAGTTGGTGAAAAACTGTGAGGTTATGCAAATATCCTAATTGTGAACGAAACAGTGTAATAGAGCGTTTTTTAATACAAGTGCGAATGTTAGGTTAGGTTAAGATATGAACCGTCGTAAAACCGCATTAAACAATGTCACTTAGTGAGATGCAGTGTTTTTCACCATTACAAGTCGGGAACTGCGATATCTAATGTGAAAGCGCTTGCAAACGTCGTTAGGTTAGGTTAGGTTAGGTTAGGTTAGGTTAGGTTACGTTAGGTTAGGTTAGGTTAGGTTTGGTTAGGTTAGGTTAGGTTAGGTTAGGTTAGGGTATGTTAGGTAAGGTTTGGTTAGGTTAGGTTAGGTTAGGTTGGTTTAGGTAAGGTTAGGTTAGGTTAAGATATGAACCGCGCTAAAACCGCATTTAACAAGGTCACTTAGTGAGATGCTGTGTTTTTCACCATTACAAGTCGGGAACTGCGATATCTAATGTGAAAGCGCATGAAACCGTCGTAATCTTGTAGAAAACATTGTAAAGTAGCGAATAAAACGTTTTCTAACGATAGAAGTGCGAAGGTTCGGTTAGTTTGAGCTAGGTAGCGTCGTGAAACCACCAAAAACGATGTCATCTAACGAGATAGTGTTGTTTTATTGCGAGTACGAAACTGCGATAGGTGAAATATTGGGAAAGCACACAAAATGGCATGAACTAGCCAGATACTGCGTCTTGTGCCGTTACAAGTGCGAAACTGCTTTATTGTGATATTCTCGTTAAAGCGCATGCAAGTATCGTGAAACCTTAAAGAACGATGTCATTTAGCGAGATACAGCGTTCTGTACTGTAATAAGTTGGTGAGAAACTGTGAGGTCAAGCAAATATTGTAATTGTGAACGAAACAGTGTAATTCAGCGTATTTAGATACAAGTGCGAATGTTAGGTTAGGTTGAGATATTGTTACGGGAGAATAACTTTACTTTATAAAACGAGGAATAAACTCGGTGGTGGACAAGATGGCGCCCAGTTGGCTCACAGATCTGACAACATCGTCCTCCTCTTTGTCTTCTTCGTCGTTCTCATCCTACCGTTACATGATTTCCCCGGCGGCTGGAGCACCGACCCGGTGCTAATCAGGAGGCACTGGAGTAATACGGTTTGAGTCGCGTAACATGCACTACGTCAGTGTGAGGGTGAAGGATGGCGGGGTCCGTAGGGGTGATTTCGTATGTGACGTCAGTTACTTGGCGTAAGATACGGTAGGGACCTGAATAGCGTGGGAGTAACTTCTCCGAAAGTCCAACGCGGCGCGAGGGGAACCATAACAGAACGAGATCTCCGGGTGTGAAGTGGACGTCACGATGGCGGGCGTCGTATACGCTCTTCTGATTGTCCTGGGAGTCCAGTAAGCGTCGTCGAGCAACTTGGCGTGCCGCTTGGGCCTTCATTATTGCATCACGAGCGTACTGAGACTTGTCATTTAGTCCGGCCGGCAGGAGGGTGTCGAAAGGTAGCGCAGGGTCACGGCCGAACAACAGAAAAAAAGGAGAGAACCCAGCGGTGTCGTGTCTGGAAGAATTGTACGCGAATGTTACAAACGGTAACGTAGTGTCCCAGTCGCGGTGATCGGCGGAGACATACATGGAGAGCATGTCGGTGAGAGTGCGATTGAGGCGCTCCGTTAGACCATTTGTTTGTGGATGGTAAGCAGTCGAGAGCTTGTGTTTAGTGGCGCAGGAGCGGAGGAGGTCATCAACCACTTTGGAAAGGAAGTAGCTGCCTCGGTCGGTAAGGAGTTGTCGAGGGGCGCCATGATGTAAGATGACGTCCTCCAAAAGGAAATCGGCCACGTCAGTTGCACAGCTGGTTGGAAGGGCCCGTGTGATCGCGTATCGGGTAGCATAATCGGTTGCTACTGCAATCCACCGATTACCCGCAGCTGACGTAGGAAAAGGGCCAAGCAGGTCCACGCCAACACGGTAGAATGGGTCTTGTGGGATGTGCAGTGGCTGAAGACGTCCGGCCGGAGGGGCATTTGGTTTTTTCCGTCGTTGACAAGGGTCGCAGGCTGCAATATAACGGCAGACGTCGCGGTACATGCCAGGCCAGAAGAAGCGCCGGCGAACTCTGTCGTAGGTCCGTGACACGCCGAGGTGACCCGCTGTAGGTGCATCATGAAGCTGGGCGAGAACAGTGTGACGCAATTGAATGGGAACGACGAGTAGTCTTTCGGGGCCGTCAGGACGCATATTGCAACGGTACAACACACCATCATGTATTTCAAACATTCGAAGGGAAGGGTCGGGCCTCTCCGATGTGAGCCTTCGGATAATACCGTCCAAGAAAGTATCTCGTCGCTGCTCGATTCCAATATCATGAAACGCGGATAGAGAGAAAACGTCGATAGGAAGGGTGGTTTTAGAGGAGTCGCCGTCTGGAGGGTCGACAGGATACCGGGACAAGCAGTCCGCATCTTGATGCAGGCGGCCGGTTTTATACAGGACTGAGTAATCAAATTCTTGAAGGCGCAGCGCCCAACGGCCAAGACGGCCTGAAGGGTCTTTAAGGACGAAAGCCAGCACAAGGCGTGGTGATCTGTGATTACTGTGAATGGCCGGCCGTACAAATAGGGACGAAATTTACCGACTGCCCAAACAAGTGCCAAACATTCCCGTTCGGTTATTGAATATTTTCTTTCAGCAGGCGAAAGAAGGCGGCTGGCATAAGCAACAACACGGTCTCGTCCTTGTTGTTTCTGGGCGAGGACTGCACCGATGCCATAGCCACTTGCGTCTGTACGAACTTCTGTTGGAGATGAAATATCAAAGTGGGCGAGGATAGGCGGAGACGTAAGCAGACACACTAGATTTTGAAACGCATCTGCTTGCTCAGGGCCCCAAATGAAGCCAGCGTCTTTTTTGAGAAGTTGAGTGAGAGGGCGTGCTACGTCGGCGAAGTTTTTAACAAAGCGGCGGAAGTAAGAACAGAGGCCAACGAAACTGCGAACGTCTTTGGTACAGGTTGGTACAGGGAAATCTCTTACTGCGCGTATTTTATCTTGATCAGGGCGAACCCCCACGGAATCAACGAGGTGTCCGAGGACAGAAATTTCACGACGGCCGAAGTGGCACTTTGCCGAATTGAGTTGCAGGCCCGCCTTACGAAAGACAGATAAGATTTTCGATAGCCTTTCAAGGTGCGTCGCAAAAGAAGGCGAAAAAACGATAACGTCGTCCAGGTAGCACAGGCAGATGGACCACTTGAAGCCGTGCAACAGAGCGTCCATCATACGTTCGAAGGTGGCGGGCGCATTACATAAACCGAATGGCATCACTTTAAACTCGTAAAGGCCGTCGGGAGTGATAAACGCCGTTTTCTCACGGTCCATGTCATCAACGGCAATCTGCCAGTACCCAGAGCGGAGGTCAATGGAGGAAAAATATTTTGCGCCGTGAAGGCAATCCAGGGCATCGTCTATGCGTGGTAAAGGGTAGACGTCCTTCTTCGTTATTTTGTTTAAATGGCGATAATCGACGCAAAATCTCCAGCTGTTGTCCTTCTTCTTTACAAGTACAACAGGGGACGCCCAGGGACTGCATGAAGGCTCGATGATATTCCGAGAAAGCATTTTGTCGACCTCCTGTTGGATGATGCGCCGCTCTGCATGGGAAACACGGTAGGGTCTCCGATGGATTGGACTCGTATCGCCTGTATCAATCCGGTGCTTAACAACGGACGTCTGGCCGAGTGGGCGGTCGCCAAGGTCGAAGATGTCCCAAAAAGATGCAAGCAGGGAACGCAGGTCGTTAGCTTGTTCTTTCGGCAAGTCGGGGGCAATCATCTTGGTTAACACACTTTGGTCTGATGGAGGAGTAGACGAAGTTTTTTCGGCACTCGGGATGCTGTCATAACTTAGAGTGCAAATATGGCACTCTGCCGCCGGCACGATCTCGGCTAGAGATATACCACGAGGGAGGACTTGTGTACATAGTGAAAAATTCACTAAGGGTAGGCAGGATGCATTGGCCGTAATAGTGATGACGGTGTGAGGAAACGCAACGTTGTGCGAAAGCAGGACGTCAACATTGGGGGACACAATATAAACACCGTCTGGGACAGGTGGAACAGGGGAGACGCCTATGTAAGCTACTGTTCGTTGAGGGAGACGCAGGTGTTCTGTAGAACAAAGCCGACTTGGAGGGCAACTTGGAGGATCAACAACATTAGGTAGAGCGAGTTGCACTATACCGGCAGAGCAGTCTATCAAGGCCGAATGTTCAGACAAAAAGTCTTGGCCCAAAATTATGTCATTAGGGCAGTGTTCTAAAACATAAAACAGAACTGATGTGTGGTGTCCGGCGACGCTGACGCGAGCTGAGCACACACCAATTACGGCGACTTTTCCACCATCGGCCGTTCGGACCACAGGAGTTGGGCCAGGAGTAAGGACTTTCTTCAGCCGTGCTCTAAGGTCAGCGTTCATGATAGACACGTGTGCGCCAGTGTCAATGAGGGCTGTAGTAGGTACACCGTCGACGTCAACATTGATAAGGTTCTGATGTGCGGGCAAGGTCAGTAGAGGATTTTGGGATCGGGTCGGTATTGCAGCATCACCTCCAAGAGCTGCTCCCGTCAGTTTTCCGGAGGTGAACGCCGGAACGAGCTTGGGGACGGCGATCGGCGAGATGGGGGCGAGCGGGAGAAACGGCGTTGTGGCGAAGGGGAGCGGCTGGATCGGGGGCGCGAGGAATTCTCAGGCGTTAGCGGCTCTGTTTTCGGTGATGAGCGTGAATTCCAGACAGGTGGGCGATGGGGCGGAGGGTGAGGCCACGGAGCAGAGCTGGACCAAGCACGGCAGTGACGCGAAATGTGGCCTATACGACCGCAATTGAAGCATATCGGCCGGTCGTCTGGGGTGCGCCATACCGCCGGGTCGCGATAATGTGGGCTGGCAGAAAAACGTCGGTTGGGCGGGACAGTCACGGGTGGATTTGGTGTGGCGTAGTCTGGACGATGAATGGAGCAGACGTTTAAGCCGGCGTTGGCCAGTTCTTGCCTCACGACGGTCTGTATGAGAGAGACGGTGGCGTGATAGCTTTCGGAGTTGGGGGAAGCTGACACGAGTGGAGCTGCGGCTTCTATTTCCCGACGGACAATACGGACAACGTCACCGGGACTTTCCGTAGAAGGCAGGCGAGGGTCTTCGCATGTGGACGTTGCAGCCGTGTTTGGAAGCCGGGCAAACTGGTGGAGAACACGGCGGCTCTTCGCTTCTTCAAAGCGCCGGCATTCAGAAATAATGTCGTGGACCGTAGATGAATTCTTGAACACAAGAAGGTGAAAGGCGTCATCTGCTATGCCCTTAATAATATGGCCAACCTTATCGGCTTCGGACATCTGCGAGTCTACCTTGCGGCACAAAGCGAGCACGTCCTGAATGTACGTGAGGTATGATTCGGTGCACGTCTGAACTCGACGTGCGAGCTCGTTTTGGGCGGCGCGTTGACTTCCCACAGGCCTGCTAAATAGCTCCCGGAGCTTTTGCTTGCATAACTCCCAGCTAGTCAGTTCTTCCTCGTGCGTCTCGTACCAGACCTTTGCGGTACCTCTGAGATAAAAAATCACGTTGGCCAGCATGAGCGTTGGATCCCATCGCATACGTACACCCACTCGTTCGTATGACTTCAGCCAGGCTTCTACGTCAATGCCATCAGTGCCAGAAAAGGTACCTGGATCTCTCGGGGGCTCCAAGATGAGGGTTGACGGTCCAGTTGGAGAAAGCACGGACGTAGTTGGAGAAGGCACGGTAGACGGGGAAGGGTCGGCATTGTTGACTGCAGTCGCCATGGGGGAGACCACTAGGCGCCCGCTACGAAGCTCCGTTTTGCGTGAAGTGAGTACCCCGCACCTCCACCAATGATGTTACGGGAGAATAACTTTACTTTATAAAACGAGGAATAAACTCGGTGGTGGACAAGATGGCGCCCAGTTGGCTCACAGATCTGACAACATCGTCCTCCTCTTTGTCTTCTTCGTCGTTCTCATCCTACCGTTACAATATCAACCGTCGTAAAACCGCATTAAACAATGTCACTTAGTGAGATGTAGTGTTTTTCAACATTACAAGTCGGGAACTACGATATCTAATGTGAAAGCGCATGAAACCGTCGTAATCTTGTAGAAAACATTGTAAAGTTGCGAGTAAAACGTTTTCTAACGATAGAAGTGCGAAGGTTAGCTTGAGTTATGTTAGTTTAAGCTATGTAGCGTCATGAAACTACCAAAAACGACGTCATCTAACGAGATAGTGTTGTTTTATTGCGAGTATTAAACTGCGATAGGTGAAATGTTGTGAATGCACACAAAACGGCATGAACAAGCCAAATACTGCGTGTTCTACCGTTACAAGTGCGAAACTGCTATATTGTGATATTCTCGTTAAAGCGCATGCAAGCATCGTGAAACCTTAAAGAACAATGTCATTTAGCGAGATACAGCGTTCTGTACTGCAATAAGTTGGTGAAAAACTGTGAGGTTATGCAAATATCGTAATTGTGAACAAAACAGTGTAATAGAGCGTTTTTAGATACAAGTGCGAATGTTAGGTTAGGTTAAGATATGAACCGTCGTAAAACCGCATTAAACAATGTCAATTACTGAGATGCAGTGTTTTTCACCATTAAAAGTGGGGAACTGCGATATTTAATGTGAAAGCGCTTGCAACCGTCGTTAGGTTAGGCTAGGTTAGGTTAGGTTAGGTTAGGTTAGGTTAGGTTAGGTTAGGTTTGGTTAGGTTAGGTTAGGTTAGGTTAGGTTAGATTAGGTTGGGTTGAGTTGGGTTAGGTTAGGTTGGGTTAGGTTAGGTTAGGTTACGTTAGGTTAGGTTAGGTTACGTTAGGTTAGGTTAGGTTAGGTTACGTTAGGTTATGTTAGGTTAGGTTAGGTTACGTTAGGTTAGGTTAGGTTACGTTAGAATAGGTTAGGTTAGGTTACGTTAGGTTAGGTTAAGTTAGGTTAGGTTAGGTTTGGTTAGGTTAGGTTAGGTTAGCTTAGGTTAGGTTAGGTTGGGTTGGGTTGGGTTAGGTTGGGTTGGGTTGGGTTAGGTTAGGTTAGGTTAGGTAAGGTTAGGTTAGGTTAGGTTAGGTTAAGGTATGAACCGTCGTAAAACCGCATTAAACAATGTCACTTAGTGAGATGCAGTGTTTTTCACCTTTACAAGTTGGGAACTGTGATATCTAATGTGAAAGCGCTTGAAACCGTCGTAATGTGGTAGAAAGCAATGTAAAGTAGCGAGTAGAACGTTTTCTAACGATAGAAGTGCGAAGGTCATGTTAGGTTGAGTTATGTTAGTTTAAGCTAGGTAGCGTCGTGAAACTACCAAAAACAACGTCATCTAACGAGATAGTGTTGTTTTATTGCGAGTACGAAACTGCGATAGGTGAAATGTTGTGAAAGCACACAAAACGGCATGAACAAGCCAAATACTGCGTGTTGTACCGTTACAAGTGCGAAACTGCTATGTTGTGATATTCTCGTTAAAGCGCATGCAAGCATCGTGAAACCTTAAAGAACGATGTCATTTGGCGAGATACAGCGTTCTGTACTGCAATAAGTTGGTGAAAAACTGTGAGGTTATGCAAATATCCTAATTGTGAACGAAACAGTGTAATAGAGCGTTTTTTAATACAAGTGCGAATGTTAGGTTAGTTTAAGATATTAACCGTCGTAAAACCGCATTAAACAATGTCACTTAGTGAGATGCAGTGTTTTTCACCATTACAAGTCGGGAACTGCGATATCTAATGTGAAAGCGCTTGCAAACGTCGTTAGGTTAGGTTAGGTTAGGTTACGTTAGGTTAGGTTAGGTTAGGTTTGGTTAGGTTAGGTTAGGTTAGGTTAGGGTATGAAACTTCTAGGCGCGTAAAACTTCAGACAACTAACATAAGAGACAAGGACGAGCGCAGACTTTCAACTGATTTTATTACTACTACGACACACATATATATATTAGAAAGAAGATAAGCAACACACAAAATCAAAAGGCGAAAAGAGAGATTGCAAAAACATCACGTGCTCACCCTGGGCCCTCACGGGGGAAAAAACCCCTTTTACCGTACGCGTCTTCTCACAGCAAACTGGTGAAGCGTGGAATTGTAAAGGCATGTTTGTATAACGCTTTAACAAAATCTTGCTTCCACTCAGTCCAGCGAAGTTTCGACAGGCAGATTCTCCGTCTAGAGGCAGCGGGCTATCCCGGTTCGTTGCTAGTTTCTGTGTGTGAGAAGCTGCGCAGACAATCAAGGGCCGGTAACGATGGGGACGTTTTACAAGAAGCAACTCCCAAGAGGGTGGCGGTGATACCGTATCTACATGGTATCTCGCATAAACTCAAGAAAATAGGCCAGAGAGCGGGCGTGTCAGTGGTTTTTTCCGCACCGAATAAATTGTCAAAATTATCTGTCCAAACAAGCCCCGTAGGAACCACTACGAGTAGCTGCAAAATTAAGCACCGAAAGAAGTTTGTTGAGTGTGCAACAGGGATTGTTTATGGCGTACCTTTGTCTTGTGGACTTGAGTACGTCGGTCAGTCGGGCAGGTGCCTCAATGTAAGACTTCAAGAACATTGCCAGAAAGTAAGAAATGCAGGACGGGACGGTTTTTTGGCCGCTCATTGTTCCGAATGTGGATGCCAGCCTTTGTTCGAACAGACAAGGGTTCTCGCGTCCCACCCTAATGAAGGCACAAGACTTGTAATTGAAGCTGCAGCAATTGCTCGAGGTAGCTGTATCAGCAAACCATCGATAGCATTATCTGGGAAAGAATTGGCGTTTTTGAATTCGGCACGTGAGGGCCCAGGGTGAGCACGTGATGTTTTTGCAATCTCTCTTTTCGCCTTTTGATTTTGTGTGTTGCTTATCTTCTTTCTAATATATATATGTGTGTCGTAGTAGTAATAAAATCAGTTGAAAGTCTGCGCTCGTCCTTGTCTCTTATGTTAGTTGTCTGAAGTTTTACGCGCCTAGAAGTTTCATATGGATCACCAACTAGCCCAATCCCACACTTTACTTAGGTTAGGGTATGTTAGGTAAGGTTTGGTTAGGTTAGGTTAGGTTAGGTTGGTTTAGGTAAGGTTAGGTTAGGTTAAGATATGAACCGCGCTAAAACCGTCGTAATCTTGTAGAAAACATTGTAAAGTAGCGAATAAAACGTTTTCTAACGATAGAAGTGCGAAGGTTCGGTTAGTTTGAGCTAGGTAGCGTCGTGAAACCACCAAAAACGATGTCATCTAACGAGATAGTGTTGTTTTATTGCGAGTACGAAACTGCGATAGGTGAAATATTGGGAAAGCACACAAAATGGCATGAACTAGCCAGATACTGCGTCTTGTGCCGTTACAAGTGCGAAACTGCTTTATTGTGATATTCTCGTTAAAGCGCATGCAAGTATCGTGAAACCTTAAAGAACGATGTCATTTAGCGAGATACAGCGTTCTGTACTGTAATAAGTTGGTGAGAAACTGTGAGGTCAAGCAAATATCGTAATTGTGAACGAAACAGTGTAATTCAGCGTATTTAGATACAAGTGCGAATGTTAGGTTAGGTTGAGATATCAACCGTCGTAAAACCGCATTAAACAATGTCACTTATTGAGATGTAGTGTTTTTCAACATTACAAGTCGGGAACTACGATATCTAATGTGAAAGCGCATGAAACCGTCGTAATCTTGTAGAAAACATTGTAAAGTAGCGAGTAAAACGTTTTCTAACGATAGAAGTGCGAAGGTTATGTTAGGTTGAGTTATGTTAGTTTAAGCTAGGTAGCGTCGTGAAACCACCAAAAACGACGTCATCTAACGAGATAGTGTTGTTTTATTGCGAGTACGAAACTGCGATAGGTAAAATGTTGTGAAAGCACACAAAACGGCATGAACAAGCCAAATACTGCGAAACTGCTATGTTGTGACATTCTCGGTAAAGCGCATGCAAGTATCGTGAAACCTTAAAGAACGATGTCATTTAGCGAGATACAGCGTTCTGTACTGTAATAAGTTGGTGAGAAACTGTGAGGTCAAGCAAATATCGTAATTGTGAACGAAACAGTGTAATTGAGCGTCTTTAGATACAAGTGCGAATGTTAGGTTAGGTTGACATATCAACCGTCGTAAAACCGCATTAAACAATGTCACTTAGTGAGATGTAGTGTTTTTCAACATTACAAGTCGGGAACTACGATATCTAATGTGAAAGCGCATGAAACCGTCGTAATCTTGTAGAAAACATTGTAAAGTGGCGAGTAAAACGTTTTTTAACGATAGAAGTGCGAAGGTTAGCTTGAGTTATGTTAGTTTAAGCTAGGTAGCGTCGTGAAACCACCAAAAACGACGTCATCTAACGAGATAGTGTTGTTTTATAGCGAGTATTAAACTGCGATAGGTGAAATGTGAAAGCACACAAAACGGCATGAACAAGCCAAATACTGCGTGTTCTACCGTTACAAGTGCGAAACTGCTATATTGTGATATTCTCGTTAAAGCGTATGCAAGCATCGTGAAACCTTAAAGAACAATGTCATTTAGCGAGATACAGCGTTCTGTACTGCAATAAGTTGGTGAAAAACTGTCAGGTTATGCAAATATCGTAATTGTTAACACAACAGTGTAATAGAGCGTTTTTAGATACAAGTGCGAATGTTAGGTTAGGTTAAGATATGAACCGTCGTAAAACCGCATTAAACAATGTCAATTACTGAGATGCAGTGTTTTTCACCATTAAAAGTGGGGAACTGCGATATTTAATGTGAAAGCGCTTGCAACCGTCGTTAGGTTAGGCTAGGTTAGGTTAGGTTAGGTTAGGTTAGGTTAGGTTAGGTTTGGTTAGGTTAGGTTAGGTTAGGTTAGGTTAGATTAGGTTGGGTTGAGTTGGGTTAGGTTAGGTTGGGTTAGGTTAGGTTAGGTTACGTTAGGTTAGGTTAGGTTACGTTAGGTTAGGTTAGGTTAGGTTACGTTAGGTTATGTTAGGTTAGGTTAGGTTACGTTAGGTTAGGTTAGGTTACGTTAGAATAGGTTAGGTTAGGTTACGTTAGGTTAGGTTAAGTTAGGTTAGGTTAGGTTTGGTTAGGTTAGGTTAGGTTAGCTTAGGTTAGGTTAGGTTGGGTTGGGTTGGGTTAGGTTGGGTTGGGTTGGGTTAGGTTAGGTTAGGTTAGGTAAGGTTAGGTTAGGTTAGGTTAGGTTAAGGTATGAACCGTCGTAAAACCGCATTAAACAATGTCACTTAGTGAGATGCAGTGTTTTTCACCTTTACAAGTTGGGAACTGTGATATCTAATGTGAAAGCGCTTGAAACCGTCGTAATGTGGTAGAAAGCAATGTAAAGTAGCGAGTAAAACGTTTTCTAACGATAGAAGTGCGAAGGTCATGTTAGGTTGAGTTATGTTAGTTTAAGCTAGGTAGCGTCGTGAAACTACCAAAAACAACGTCATCTAACGAGATAGTGTTGTTTTATTGCGAGTACGAAACTGCGATAGGTGAAATGTTGTGAAAGCACACAAAACGGCATGAACAAGCCAAATACTGCGTGTTGTACCGTTACAAGTGCGAAACTGCTATGTTGTGATATTCTCGTTAAAGCGCATGCAAGCATCGTGAAACCTTAAAGAACGATGTCATTTGGCGAGATACAGCGTTCTGTACTGCAATAAGTTGGTGAAAAACTGTGAGGTTATGCAAATATCCTAATTGTGAACGAAACAGTGTAATAGAGCGTTTTTTAATACAAGTGCGAATGTTAGGTTAGGTTAAGATATGAACCGTCGTAAAACCGCATTAAACAATGTCACTTAGTGAGATGCAGTGTTTTTCACCATTACAAGTCGGGAACTGCGATATCTAATGTGAAAGCGCTTGCAAACGTCGTTAGGTTAGGTTAGGTTAGGTTACGTTAGGTTAGGTTAGGTTAGGTTTGGTTAGGTTAGGTTAGGTTAGGTTAGGTTAGGGTATGTTAGGTAAGGTTTGGTTAGGTTAGGTTAGGTTAGGTTGGTTTAGGTAAGGTTAGGTTAGGTTAAGATATGAACCGCGCTAAAACCGCATTTAACAAGGTCACTTAGTGAGATGCTGTGTTTTTCACCATTACAAGTCGGGAACTGCGATATCTAATGTGAAAGCGCATGAAACCGTCGTAATCTTGTAGAAAACATTGTAAAGTAGCGAATAAAACGTTTTCTAACGATAGAAGTGCGAAGGTTCGGTTAGTTTGAGCTAGGTAGCGTCGTGAAACCACCAAAAACGATGTCATCTAACGAGATAGTGTTGTTTTATTGCGAGTACGAAACTGCGATAGGTGAAATATTGGGAAAGCACACAAAATGGCATGAACTAGCCAGATACTGCGTCTTGTGCCGTTACAAGTGCGAAACTGCTTTATTGTGATATTCTCGTTAAAGCGCATGCAAGTATCGTGAAACCTTAAAGAACGATGTCATTTAGCGAGATACAGCGTTCTGTACTGTAATAAGTTGGTGAGAAACTGTGAGGTCAAGCAAATATCGTAATTGTGAACGAAACAGTGTAATTCAGCGTATTTAGATACAAGTGCGAATGTTAGGTTAGGTTGAGATATCAACCGTCGTAAAACCGCATTAAACAATGTCACTTAGTGAGATGTAGTGTTTTTCAACATTACAAGTCGGGAACTACGATATCTAATGTGAAAGCGCATGAAACCGTCGTAATCTTGTAGAAAACATTGTAAAGTTGCGAGTAAAACGTTTTCTAACGATAGAAGTGCGAAGGTTAGCTTGAGTTATGTTAGTTTAAGCTATGTAGCGTCATGAAACTACCAAAAACGACGTCATCTAACGAGATAGTGTTGTTTTATTGCGAGTATTAAACTGCGATAGGTGAAATGTTGTGAATGCACACAAAACGGCATGAACAAGCCAAATACTGCGTGTTCTACCGTTACAAGTGCGAAACTGCTATATTGTGATATTCTCGTTAAAGCGCATGCAAGCATCGTGAAACCTTAAAGAACAATGTCATTTAGCGAGATACAGCGTTCTGTACTGCAATAAGTTGGTGAAAAACTGTGAGGTTATGCGAATATCGTAATTGTGAACGAAACAGTGTAATAGAGCGTTTTTCAATACAAGTACGAATGTTAGGTTAGGTTAAGATATGAACCGTCGTAAAACCGCATTAAACAATGTCACTTAGTGAGATGCAGTGTTTTTCACCATTACAAGTTGGGAACTGCGATATCTAATGTGAAAGCGCTTGCAAACGTCGTTAGGTTAGGTTAGGTTAGGTTAGGTTAGGTTAGGTTGGGTTGGGTTGGGTTAGGTTGGGTTGGGTTGGGTTGGGTTAGGTTAGGTTAGGTTAGGTTAGGTAAGGTTAGGTTAGGTTAGGTTAGGTTAAGGTATGAACCGTCGTAAAACCGCATTAAACAATGTCACTTAGTGAGATGCAGTGTTTTTCACCTTTACAAGTTGGGAACTGTGATATCTAATGTGAAAGCGCTTGAAACCGTCGTAATGTGGTAGAAAGCAATGTAAAGTAGCGAGTAAAACGTTTTCTAACGATAGAAGTGCGAAGGTCATGTTAGGTTGAGTTATGTTAGTTTAAGCTAGGTAGCGTCGTGAAACCACCAAAAACGACGTCATCTAACGAGATAGTGTTGTTTTATTGCGAGTACGAAACTGCGATAGGTAAAATGTTGTGAAAGCACACAAAACGGCATGAACAAGCCAAATACTGCGTGTTGTACCGTTACAAGTGCGAAACTGCTATGTTGTGACATTCTCGGTAAAGCGCATGCAAGTATCGTGAAACCTTAAAGAACGATGTCATTTAGCGAGATACAGCGTTCTGTACTGCAATAAGTTGGTGAAAAACTGTGAGGTTATGCAAATATCCTAATTGTGAACGAAACAGTGTAATAGAGCGTTTTTTAATACAAGTGCGAATGTTAGGTTAGTTTAAGATATTAACCGTCGTAAAACCGCATTAAACAATGTCACTTAGTGAGATGCAGTGTTTTTCACCATTACAAGTCGGGAACTGCGATATCTAATGTGAAAGCGCTTGCAAACGTCGTTAGGTTAGGTTAGGTTAGGTTACGTTAGGTTAGGTTAGGTTAGGTTTGGTTAGGTTAGGTTAGGTTAGGTTAGGGTATGTTAGGTAAGGTTTGGTTAGGTTAGGTTAGGTTAGGTTGGTTTAGGTAAGGTTAGGTTAGGTTAAGATATGAACCGCGCTAAAACCGCATTAAACAATGTCACTTAGTGAGATGCTGTGTTTTTCACCATTACAAGTCGGGAACTGCGATATCTAATGTGAAAGCGCATGAAACCGTCGTAATCTTGTAGAAAACATTGTAAAGTAGCGAATAAAACGTTTTCTAACGATAGAAGTGCGAAGGTTCGGTTAGTTTGAGCTAGGTAGCGTCGTGAAACCACCAAAAACGATGTCATCTAACGAGATAGTGTTGTTTTATTGCGAGTACGAAACTGCGATAGGTGAAATATTGGGAAAGCACACAAAATGGCATGAACTAGCCAGATACTGCGTCTTGTGCCGTTACAAGTGCGAAACTGCTTTATTGTGATATTCTCGTTAAAGCGCATGCAAGTATCGTGAAACCTTAAAGAACGATGTCATTTAGCGAGATACAGCGTTCTGTACTGTAATAAGTTGGTGAGAAACTGTGAGGTCAAGCAAATATCGTAATTGTGAACGAAACAGTGTAATTCAGCGTATTTAGATACAAGTGCGAATGTTAGGTTAGGTTGAGATATCAACCGTCGTAAAACCGCATTAAACAATGTCACTTATTGAGATGTAGTGTTTTTCAACATTACAAGTCGGGAACTACGATATCTAATGTGAAAGCGCATGAAACCGTCGTAATCTTGTAGAAAACATTGTAAAGTAGCGAGTAAAACGTTTTCTAACGATAGAAGTGCGAAGGTTATGTTAGGTTGAGTTATGTTAGTTTAAGCTAGGTAGCGTCGTGAAACCACCAAAAACGACGTCATCTAACGAGATAGTGTTGTTTTATTGCGAGTACGAAACTGCGATAGGTAAAATGTTGTGAAAGCACACAAAACGGCATGAACAAGCCAAATACTGCGAAACTGCTATGTTGTGACATTCTCGGTAAAGCGCATGCAAGTATCGTGAAACCTTAAAGAACGATGTCATTTAGCGAGATACAGCGTTCTGTACTGTAATAAGTTGGTGAGAAACTGTGAGGTCAAGCAAATATCGTAATTGTGAACGAAACAGTGTAATTGAGCGTCTTTAGATACAAGTGCGAATGTTAGGTTAGGTTGACATATCAACCGTCGTAAAACCGCATTAAACAATGTCACTTAGTGAGATGTAGTGTTTTTCAACATTACAAGTCGGGAACTACGATATCTAATGTGAAAGCGCATGAAACCGTCGTAATCTTGTAGAAAACATTGTAAAGTGGCGAGTAAAACGTTTTTTAACGATAGAAGTGCGAAGGTTAGCTTGAGTTATGTTAGTTTAAGCTAGGTAGCGTCGTGAAACCACCAAAAACGACGTCATCTAACGAGATAGTGTTGTTTTATAGCGAGTATTAAACTGCGATAGGTGAAATGTGAAAGCACACAAAACGGCATGAACAAGCCAAATACTGCGTGTTCTACCGTTACAAGTGTGAAACTGCTATATTGTGATATTCTCGTTAAAGCGTATGCAAGCATCGTGAAACCTTAAAGAACAATGTCATTTAGCGAGATACAGCGTTCTGTACTGCAATAAGTTGGTGAAAAACTGTCAGGTTATGCAAATATCGTAATTGTTAACACAACAGTGTAATAGAGCGTTTTTAGATACAAGTGCGAATGTTAGGTTAGGTTAAGATATGAACCGTCGTAAAACCGCATTAAACAATGTCAATTACTGAGATGCAGTGTTTTTCACCATTAAAAGTGGGGAACTGCGATATTTAATGTGAAAGCGCTTGCAACCGTCGTTAGGTTAGGCTAGGTTAGGTTAGGTTAGGTTAGGTTAGGTTAGGTTAGGTTTGGTTAGGTTAGGTTAGGTTAGGTTAGGTTAGATTAGGTTGGGTTGAGTTGGGTTAGGTTAGGTTGGGTTAGGTTAGGTTAGGTTACGTTAGGTTAGGTTAGGTTACGTTAGGTTAGGTTAGGTTAGGTTACGTTAGGTTATGTTAGGTTAGGTTAGGTTACGTTAGGTTAGGTTAGGTTACGTTAGAATAGGTTAGGTTAGGTTACGTTAGGTTAGGTTAAGTTAGGTTAGGTTAGGTTTGGTTAGGTTAGGTTAGGTTAGCTTAGGTTAGGTTAGGTTGGGTTGGGTTGGGTTAGGTTGGGTTGGGTTGGGTTAGGTTAGGTTAGGTTAGGTAAGGTTAGGTTAGGTTAGGTTAGGTTAAGGTATGAACCGTCGTAAAACCGCATTAAACAATGTCACTTAGTGAGATGCAGTGTTTTTCACCTTTACAAGTTGGGAACTGTGATATCTAATGTGAAAGCGCTTGAAACCGTCGTAATGTGGTAGAAAGCAATGTAAAGTAGCGAGTAAAACGTTTTCTAACGATAGAAGTGCGAAGGTCATGTTAGGTTGAGTTATGTTAGTTTAAGCTAGGTAGCGTCGTGAAACTACCAAAAACAACGTCATCTAACGAGATAGTGTTGTTTTATTGCGAGTACGAAACTGCGATAGGTGAAATGTTGTGAAAGCACACAAAACGGCATGAACAAGCCAAATACTGCGTGTTGTACCGTTACAAGTGCGAAACTGCTATGTTGTGATATTCTCGTTAAAGCGCATGCAAGCATCGTGAAACCTTAAAGAACGATGTCATTTGGCGAGATACAGCGTTCTGTACTGCAATAAGTTGGTGAAAAACTGTGAGGTTATGCAAATATCCTAATTGTGAACGAAACAGTGTAATAGAGCGTTTTTTAATACAAGTGCGAATGTTAGGTTAGGTTAAGATATGAACCGTCGTAAAACCGCATTAAACAATGTCACTTAGTGAGATGCAGTGTTTTTCACCATTACAAGTCGGGAACTGCGATATCTAATGTGAAAGCGCTTGCAAACGTCGTTAGGTTAGGTTAGGTTAGGTTACGTTAGGTTAGGTTAGGTTAGGTTTGGTTAGGTTAGGTTAGGTTAGGTTAGGTTAGGGTATGTTAGGTAAGGTTTGGTTAGGTTAGGTTAGGTTAGGTTGGTTTAGGTAAGGTTAGGTTAGGTTAAGATATGAACCGCGCTAAAACCGCATTTAACAAGGTCACTTAGTGAGATGCTGTGTTTTTCACCATTACAAGTCGGGAACTGCGATATCTAATGTGAAAGCGCATGAAACCGTCGTAATCTTGTAGAAAACATTGTAAAGTAGCGAATAAAACGTTTTCTAACGATAGAAGTGCGAAGGTTCGGTTAGTTTGAGCTAGGTAGCGTCGTGAAACCACCAAAAACGATGTCATCTAACGAGATAGTGTTGTTTTATTGCGAGTACGAAACTGCGATAGGTGAAATATTGGGAAAGCACACAAAATGGCATGAACTAGCCAGATACTGCGTCTTGTGCCGTTACAAGTGCGAAACTGCTTTATTGTGATATTCTCGTTAAAGCGCATGCAAGTATCGTGAAACCTTAAAGAACGATGTCATTTAGCGAGATACAGCGTTCTGTACTGTAATAAGTTGGTGAGAAACTGTGAGGTCAAGCAAATATCGTAATTGTGAACGAAACAGTGTAATTCAGCGTATTTAGATACAAGTGCGAATGTTAGGTTAGGTTGAGATATCAACCGTCGTAAAACCGCATTAAACAATGTCACTTAGTGAGATGTAGTGTTTTTCAACATTACAAGTCGGGAACTACGATATCTAATGTGAAAGCGCATGAAACCGTCGTAATCTTGTAGAAAACATTGTAAAGTTGCGAGTAAAACGTTTTCTAACGATAGAAGTGCGAAGGTTAGCTTGAGTTATGTTAGTTTAAGCTATGTAGCGTCATGAAACTACCAAAAACGACGTCATCTAACGAGATAGTGTTGTTTTATTGCGAGTATTAAACTGCGATAGGTGAAATGTTGTGAATGCACACAAAACGGCATGAACAAGCCAAATACTGCGTGTTCTACCGTTACAAGTGCGAAACTGCTATATTGTGATATTCTCGTTAAAGCGCATGCAAGCATCGTGAAACCTTAAAGAACAATGTCATTTAGCGAGATACAGCGTTCTGTACTGCAATAAGTTGGTGAAAAACTGTGAGGTTATGCGAATATCGTAATTGTGAACGAAACAGTGTAATAGAGCGTTTTTCAATACAAGTACGAATGTTAGGTTAGGTTAAGATATGAACCGTCGTAAAACCGCATTAAACAATGTCACTTAGTGAGATGCAGTGTTTTTCACCATTACAAGTTGGGAACTGCGATATCTAATGTGAAAGCGCTTGCAAACGTCGTTAGGTTAGGTTAGGTTAGGTTAGGTTAGGTTAGGTTGGGTTGGGTTGGGTTAGGTTGGGTTGGGTTGGGTTGGGTTAGGTTAGGTTAGGTTAGGTTAGGTAAGGTTAGGTTAGGTTAGGTTAGGTTAAGGTATGAACCGTCGTAAAACCGCATTAAACAATGTCACTTAGTGAGATGCAGTGTTTTTCACCTTTACAAGTTGGGAACTGTGATATCTAATGTGAAAGCGCTTGAAACCGTCGTAATGTGGTAGAAAGCAATGTAAAGTAGCGAGTAAAACGTTTTCTAACGATAGAAGTGCGAAGGTCATGTTAGGTTGAGTTATGTTAGTTTAAGCTAGGTAGCGTCGTGAAACCACCAAAAACGACGTCATCTAACGAGATAGTGTTGTTTTATTGCGAGTACGAAACTGCGATAGGTAAAATGTTGTGAAAGCACACAAAACGGCATGAACAAGCCAAATACTGCGTGTTGTACCGTTACAAGTGCGAAACTGCTATGTTGTGACATTCTCGGTAAAGCGCATGCAAGTATCGTGAAACCTTAAAGAACGATGTCATTTAGCGAGATACAGCGTTCTGTACTGTAATAAGTTGGTGATAAACTGTGAGGTCAAGCAAATATCGTAATTGTGAACGAAACAGTGTAATTGAGCGTCTTTAGATACAAGTGCGAATGTTAGGTTAGGTTGACATATCAACCGTCGTAAAACCGCAATAAACAATGTCAATTAGTGAGATGTAGTGTTTTTCAACATTACAAGTCGGGAACTACGATATCTAATGTGAAAGCGCATGAAACCGTCGTAATCTTGTAGAAAACATTGTAAAGTGGCGAGTAAAACGTTTTTTAACGATAGAAGTGCGAAGGTTAGGTTAGGTTAGGTTAGTTTAAGCTAGGTAGCGTCGTGAAACTACCAAAAACTACGTCATCGAACGAGATAGTGTTGTTTTATAGCGAGTATTAAACTGCGATAGGTGAAATGTTGTGAAAGCACACAAAACGGCATGAACAAGCCAAATACTGCGTGTTCTACCGTTACAAGTGCGAAACTGCTATATTGTGATATTGTCGTTAAAGCGTATGCAAGCATCGTGAAACCTTAAAGAACAATGTCATTTAGCGAGATACAGCGTTCTCTACTGCAATAAGTTGGTGAAAAACTGTGAGGTTATGCAAATATCGTAATTGTTAACACAACAGTGTAATAGAGCGTTTTTAGATACAAGTGCGAATGTTAGGTTAGGTAAAGATATGAACCGTCGTAAAACCGCATTAAACAATGTCAATTACTGAGATGCAGTGTTTTTCACCATTAAAAGTGGGGAACTGCGATATTTAATGTGAAAGCGCTTGCAACCGTCGTTAGGTTAGGTTAGGTTAGGTTAGGTTAGGTTTGGTTAGGTTAGGTTAGGTTAGGTTAGGTTCGTTTAGGTTAGGTTGGGTTGAGTTGGGTTAGGTTAGGTTAGGTTAGGTTAGGTTGGGTTAGGTTAGGTTAGGTTACGTTAGGTTAGGTTAGGTTAGGTTAGGTTACGTTAGGTTAGTTTAGGTTAGGTAAGGATAATTTGGTTAGGTTAGGTAAGGTTAGGTTAGGTTAGGTTAGGTTGGGTTGGGTGTTGTTGGGTTGGGTTGGGTTAGGTTGGGTTAGGTTAAATTACGTTAGCTTAGGTTAGGTTAGGTTACGTTAGGTTATGTTAGGTTAGGTTAGGTTACGTTAGGTTAGGTTAGGTCAGGTAAGGTTAGGTTACGTTAGAATAGGTTAGGTTAGGTTACGTTAGGTTAGGTTAAGTTAGGTTAGGTTAGGTTTGGTTAGGTTAGGTTAGGTTAGCTCAGGTTAGGTTGGGTTGGGTTGGGTTAGGTTGGGTTAGGTTAGGTTAGGTTAGGTTGGGTTAGGTTAGTTTAGGTTAGGTTAGGTTAGGTTAGGTTGGGTTGGGTTGGGTTAGGTTAGGTTAGGTTAGGTTAGGTAAGGTTAGGTTAGGTTAGGTTAGGTTAGGTTAGGTTAAGGTATGAACCGTCGTAAAACCGCATTAAACAATGTCACTTAGTGAGATGCAGTGTTTTTCACCTTTACAAGTTGGGAACTGTGATATCTAATGTGAAAGCGCTTGAAACCGTCGTAATGTTGTAGAAAGCAATGTAAAGTAGCGAGTAAAACGTTTTCTAACGATAGAAGTGCGAAGGTCATGTTAGGTTGAGTTATGTTAGTTTAAGCTAGGTAGCGTCGTGAAACTACCAAAAACAACGTCATCTAACGAGATAGTGTTGTTTTATTGCGAGTACGAAACTGCGATAGGTGAAATGTTGTGAAAGCACACAAAACGGCATGAACAAGCCAAATACTTCGTGTTGTACCGTTACAAGTGCGAAACTGCTATGTTGTGATATTCTCGTTAAAGCGCATGCAAGCATCGTGAAACCTTAAAGAACGATGTCATTTAGCGAGATACAGCGTTCTGTACTGCAAGTTGGTGAAAAACTGTGAGGTTATGCAAATATCCTAATTGTGAACGAAACAATGTAATGGAGCGTTTTTTAATACAAGTGCGAATGTTAGGTTAGTTTAAGATATGAACCGTCGTAAAACCGCATTAAACAATGTCACTTAGTGAGATGCAGTGTTTTTCACCATTACAAGTCGGGAACTGCGATATCTAATGTGAAAGCGCTTGCAAACGTCGTTAGGTTAGGTTAGGTTAGGTTACGTTAGGTTAGGTTAGGTTAGGTTTGGTTAGGTTAGGTTAGGTTAGGTTAGGTTAGGGTATGTTAGGTAAGGTTTGGTTAGGTTAGGTTAGGTTAGGTTGGTTTAGGTAAGGTTAGGTTAGGTTAAGATATGAACCGCGCTAAAACCGCATTAAACAATGTCACTTAGTGAGATGCTGTGTTTTTCACCATTACAAGTCGGGAACTGCGATATCTAATGTGAAAGCGCATGAAACCGTCGTAATCTTGTAGAAAACATTGTAAAGTAGCGAATAAAACGTTTTCTAACGATAGAAGTGCGAAGGTTCGGTTAGTTTGAGCTAGGTAGCGTCGTGAAACCACCAAAAACGATGTCATCTAACGAGATAGTGTTGTTTTATTGCGAGTACGAAACTGCGATAGGTGAAATATTGGGAAAGCACACAAAATGGCATGAACTAGCCAGATACTGCGTCTTGTGCCGTTACAAGTGCGAAACTGCTTTATTGTGATATTCTCGTTAAAGCGCATGCAAGTATCGTGAAACCTTAAAGAACGATGTCATTTAGCGAGATACAGCGTTCTGTACTGTAATAAGTTGGTGAGAAACTGTGAGGTCAAGCAAATATCGTAATTGTGAACGAAACAGTGTAATTCAGCGTATTTAGATACAAGTGCGAATGTTAGGTTAGGTTGAGATATCAACCGTCGTAAAACCGCATTAAACAATGTCACTTATTGAGATGTAGTGTTTTTCAACATTACAAGTCGGGAACTACGATATCTAATGTGAAAGCGCATGAAACCGTGGTAATCTTGTAGAAAACATTGTAAAGTAGCGAGTAAAACGTTTTCTAACGATAGAAGTGCGAAGGTTATGTTAGGTTGAGTTATGTTAGTTTAAGCTAGGTAGCGTCGTGAAACCACCAAAAACGACGTCATCTAACGAGATAGTGTTGTTTTATTGCGAGTACGAAACTGCGATAGGTAAAATGTTGTGAAAGCACACAAAACGGCATGAACAAGCCAAATACTGCGAAACTGCTATGTTGTGACATTCTCGGTAAAGCGCATGCAAGTATCGTGAAACCTTAAAGAACGATGTCATTTAGCGAGATACAGCGTTCTGTACTGTAATAAGTTGGTGAGAAACTGTGAGGTCAAGCAAATATCGTAATTGTGAACGAAACAGTGTAATTGAGCGTCTTTAGATACAAGTGCGAATGTTAGGTTAGGTTGACATATCAACCGTCGTAAAACCGCATTAAACAATGTCACTTAGTGAGATGTAGTGTTTTTCAACATTACAAGTCGGGAACTACGATATCTAATGTGAAAGCGCATGAAACCGTCGTAATCTTGTAGAAAACATTGTAAAGTGGCGAGTAAAACGTTTTTTAACGATAGAAGTGCGAAGGTTAGCTTGAGTTATGTTAGTTTAAGCTAGGTAGCGTCGTGAAACCACCAAAAACGACGTCATCTAACGAGATAGTGTTGTTTTATAGCGAGTATTAAACTGCGATAGGTGAAATGTGAAAGCACACAAAACGGCATGAACAAGCCAAATACTGCGTGTTCTACCGTTACAAGTGCGAAACTGCTATATTGTGATATTCTCGTTAAAGCGTATGCAAGCATCGTGAAACCTTAAAGAACAATGTCATTTAGCGAGATACAGCGTTCTGTACTGCAATAAGTTGGTGAAAAACTGTGAGGTTATGCAAATATCGTAATTGTTAACACAACAGTGTAATAGAGCGTTTTTAGATACAAGTGCGAATGTTAGGTTAGGTTAAGATATGAACCGTCGTAAAACCGCATTAAACAATGTCAATTACTGAGATGCAGTGTTTTTCACTATTAAAAGTGGGGAACTGCGATATTTAATGTGAAAGCGCTTGCAACCGTCGTTAGGTTAGGTTAGGTTAGGTTAGGTTAGGTTAGGTTTGGTTAGGTTAGGTTAGGTTAGGTTAGGTTCGATTAGGTTAGGTTGGGTTGAGTTGGGTTAGGTTAGGTTAGGTTAGGTTAGGTTGGGTTAGGTTAGGTTAGGTTACGTTAGGTTAGGTTAGGTTAGGTTACGTTAGGTTAGGTTAGGTTAGGTAAGGATAATTTGGTTAGGTTAGGTAAGGTTAGGTTAGGTTAGGTTAGGTTGGGTTGGGTGTTGTTGGGTTGGGTTGGGTTGGGTTAGGTTGGGTTAGGTTAGGTTACGTTAGCTTAGGTTAGGTTAGGTTACGTTAGGTTATGTTAGGTTAGGTTAGGTTACGTTAGGTTAGGTTAGGTCAGGTAAGGTTAGGTTACGTTAGAATAGGTTAGGTTAGGTTACGTTAGGTTAGGTTAAGTTAGGTTAGGTTAGGTTTGGTTAGGTTAGGTTAGGTTAGCTCAGGTTAGGTTGGGTTGGGTTGGGTTAGGTTGGGTTAGGTTAGGTTAGGTTAGGTTGGGTTAGGTTAGTTTAGGTTAGGTTAGGTTAGGTTAGGTTGGGTTGGGTTGGGTTAGGTTAGGTTAGGTTAGGTTAGGTAAGGTTAGGTTAGGTTAGGTTAGGTTAGGTTAAGGTATGAACCGTCGTAAAACCGCATTAAACAATGTCACTTAGTGAGATGCAGTGTTTTTCACCTTTACAAGTTGGGAACTGTGATATCTAATGTGAAAGCGCTTGAAACCGTCGTAATGTGGTAGAAAGCAATGTAAAGTAGCGAGTAAAACGTTTTCTAACGATAGAAGTGCGAAGGTCATGTTAGGTTGAGTTATGTTAGTTTAAGCTAGGTAGCGTCGTGAAACCACCAAAAACGACGTCATCTAACGAGATAGTGTTGTTTTATTGCGAGTACGAAACTGCGATAGGTAAAATGTTGTGAAAGCACACAAAACGGCATGAACAAGCCAAATACTGCGTGTTGTACCGTTACAAGTGCGAAACTGCTATGTTGTGACATTCTCGGTAAAGCGCATGCAAGTATCGTGAAACCTTAAAGAACGATGTCATTTAGCGAGATACAGCGTTCTGTACTGTAATAAGTTGGTGATAAACTGTGAGGTCAAGCAAATATCGTAATTGTGAACGAAACAGTGTAATTGAGCGTCTTTAGATACAAGTGCGAATGTTAGGTTAGGTTGACATATCAACCGTCGTAAAACCGCATTAAACAATGTCAATTAGTGAGATGTAGTGTTTTTCAACATTACAAGTCGGGAACTACGATATCTAATGTGAAAGCGCATGAAACCGTCGTAATCTTGTAGAAAACATTGTAAAGTGGCGAGTAAAACGTTTTTTAACGATAGAAGTGCGAAGGTTAGGTTAGGTTAGGTTAGTTTAAGCTAGGTAGCGTCGTGAAACTACCAAAAACTACGTCATCTAACGAGATAGTGTTGTTTTATAGCGAGTATTAAACTGCGATAGGTGAAATGTTGTGAAAGCCCACAAAACGGCATGAACAAGCCAAATACTGCGTGTTCTACCGTTACAAGTGCGAAACTGCTATATTGTGATATTGTCGTTAAAGCGTATGCAAGCATCGTGAAACCTTAAAGAACAATGTCATTTAGCGAGATACAGCGTTCTCTACTGCAATAAGTTGGTGAAAAACTGTGAGGTTATGCAAATATCGTAATTGTTAACACAACAGTGTAATAGAGCGTTTTTAGATACAAGTGCGAATGTTAGGTTAGGTTAAGATATGAACCGTCGTAAAACCGCATTAAACAATGTCAATTACTGAGATGCAGTGTTTTTCACCATTAAAAGTGGGGAACTGCGATATTTAATGTGAAAGCGCTTGCAACCGTCGTTAGGTTAGGTTAGGTTAGGTTAGGTTTGGTTAGGTTAGGTTAGGTTAGGTTAGGTTCGTTTAGGTTAGGTTGGGTTGAGTTGGGTTAGGTTAGGTTAGGTTAGGTTAGGTTGGGTTAGGTTAGGTTAGGTTACGTTAGGTTAGGTTAGGTTAGGTTACGTTAGGTTAGTTTAGGTTAGGTGAGGATAATTTGGTTAGGTTAGGTAAGGTTAGGTTAGGTTAGGTTAGGTTGGGTTGGGTGTTGTTGGGTTGGGATGGGTTAGGTTGGGTTAGGTTAGGTTACGTTAGCTTAGGTTAGGTTAGGTTACGTTAGGTTATGTTAGGTTAGGTTAGGTTACGTTAGGTTAGGTTAGGTCAGGTAAGGTTAGGTTACGTTAGAATAGGTTAGGTTAGGTTACGTTAGGTTAGGTTATGTTAGGTTAGGTTAGGTTTGGTTAGGTTAGGTTAGGTTAGCTCAGGTTAGGTTGGGTTGGGTTGGGTTAGGTTGGGTTAGGTTAGGTTAGGTTAGGTTGGGTTAGGTTAGTTTAGGTTAGGTTAGGTTAGGTTAGGTTGGGTTGGGTTGGGTTAGGTTAGGTTAGGTTAGGTTAGGTAAGGTTAGGTTAGGTTAGGTTAGGTTAGGTTAGGTTAAGGTATGAACCGTCGTAAAACCGCATTAAACAATGTCACTTAGTGAGATGCAGTGTTTTTCACCTTTACAAGTTGGGAACTGTGATATCTAATGTGAAAGCGCTTGAAACCGTCGTAATGTTGTAGAAAGCAATGTAAAGTAGCGAGTAAAACGTTTTCTAACGATAGAAGTGCGAAGGTCATGTTAGGTTGAGTTATGTTAGTTTAAGCTAGGTAGCGTCGTGAAACTACCAAAAACAACGTCATCTAACGAGATAGTGTTGTTTTATTGCGAGTACGAAACTGCGATAGGTGAAATGCTGTGAAAGCACACAAAACGGCATGAACAAGCCAAATACTGCGTGTTGTACCGTTACAAGTGCGAAACTGCTATGTTGTGATATTCTCGTTAAAGCGCATGCAAGCATCGTGAAACCTTAAAGAACGATGTCATTTAGCGAGATACAGCGTTCTGTACTGCAAGTTGGTGAAAAACTGTGAGGTTATGCAAATATCCTAATTGTGAACGAAACAATGTAATGGAGCGTTTTTTAATACAAGTGCGAATGTTAGGTTAGTTTAAGATATGAACCGTCGTAAAACCGCATTAAACAATGTCACTTAGTGAGATGCAGTGTTTTTCACCATTACAAGTCGGGAACTGCGATATCTAATGTGAAAGCGCTTGCAAACGTCGTTAGGTTAGGTTAGGTTAGGTTACGTTAGGTTAGGTTAGGTTAGGTTTGGTTAGGTTAGGTTAGGTTAGGTTAGGTTAGGGTATGTTAGGTAAGGTTTGGTTAGGTTAGGTTAGGTTAGGTTGGTTTAGGTAAGGTTAGGTTAGGTTAAGATATGAACCGCGCTAAAACCGCATTAAACAATGTCACTTAGTGAGATGCTGTGTTTTTCACCATTACAAGTCGGGAACTGCGATATCTAATGTGAAAGCGCATGAAACCGTCGTAATCTTGTAGAAAACATTGTAAAGTAGCGAATAAAACGTTTTCTAACGATAGAAGTGCGAAGGTTCGGTTAGTTTGAGCTAGGTAGCGTCGTGAAACCACCAAAAACGATGTCATCTAACGAGATAGTGTTGTTTTATTGCGAGTACGAAACTGCGATAGGTGAAATATTGGGAAAGCACACAAAATGGCATGAACTAGCCAGATACTGCGTCTTGTGCCGTTACAAGTGCGAAACTGCTTTATTGTGATATTCTCGTTAAAGCGCATGCAAGTATCGTGAAACCTTAAAGAACGATGTCATTTAGCGAGATACAGCGTTCTGTACTGTAATAAGTTGGTGAGAAACTGTGAGGTCAAGCAAATATCGTAATTGTGAACGAAACAGTGTAATTCAGCGTATTTAGATACAAGTGCGAATGTTAGGTTAGGTTGAGATATCAACCGTCGTAAAACCACATTAAACAATGTCACTTATTGAGATGTAGTGTTTTTCAACATTACAAGTCGGGAACTACGATATCTAATGTGAAAGCGCATGAAACCGTCGTAATCTTGTAGAAAACATTGTAAAGTAGCGAGTAAAACGTTTTCTAACGATAGAAGTGCGAAGGTTATGTTAGGTTGAGTTATGTTAGTTTAAGCTAGGTAGCGTCGTGAAACCACCAAAAACGACGTCATCTAACGAGATAGTGTTGTTTTATTGCGAGTACGAAACTGCGATAGGTAAAATGTTGTGAAAGCACACAAAACGGCATGAACAAGCCAAATACTGCGAAACTGCTATGTTGTGACATTCTCGGTAAAGCGCATGCAAGTATCGTGAAACCTTAAAGAACGATGTCATTTAGCGAGATACAGCGTTCTGTACTGTAATAAGTTGGTGAGAAACTGTGAGGTCAAGCAAATATCGTAATTGTGAACGAAACAGTGTAACTGAGCGTCTTTAGATACAAGTGCGAATGTTAGGTTAGGTTGACATATCAACCGTCGTAAAACCGCATTAAACAATGTCACTTAGTGAGATGTAGTGTTTTTCAACATTACAAGTCGGGAACTACGATATCTAATGTGAAAGCGCATGAAACCGTCGTAATCTTGTAGAAAACATTGTAAAGTGGCGAGTAAAACGTTTTTTAACGATAGAAGTGCGAAGGTTAGCTTGAGTTATGTTAGTTTAAGCTAGGTAGCGTCGTGAAACCACCAAAAACGACGTCATCTAACGAGATAGTGTTGTTTTATAGCGAGTATTAAACTGCGATAGGTGAAATGTGAAAGCACACAAAACGGCATGAACAAGCCAAATACTGCGTGTTCTACCGTTACAAGTGCGAAACTGCTATATTGTGATATTCTCGTTAAAGCGTATGCAAGCATCGTGAAACCTTAAAGAACAATGTCATTTAGCGAGATACAGCGTTCTGTACTGCAATAAGTTGGTGAAAAACTGTGAGGTTATGCAAATATCGTAATTGTTAACACAACAGTGTAATAGAGCGTTTTTAGATACAAGTGCGAATGTTAGGTTAGGTTAAGATATGAACCGTCGTAAAACCGCATTAAACAATGTCAATTACTGAGATGCAGTGTTTTTCACTATTAAAAGTGGGGAACTGCGATATTTAATGTGAAAGCGCTTGCAACCGTCGTTAGGTTAGGTTAGGTTAGGTTAGGTTAGGTTAGGTTAGGTTTGGTTAGGTTAGGTTAGGTTAGGTTAGGTTCGATTAGGTTAGGTTGGGTGAGTTGGGTTAGGTTAGGTTAGGTTAGGTTAGGTTGGGTTAGGTTAGGTTAGGTTACGTTAGGTTAGGTTAGGTTAGGTTACGTTAGGTTAGGTTAGGTTAGGTAAGGATAATTTGGTTAGGTTAGGTAAGGTTAGGTTAGGTTAGGTTAGGTTGGGTTGGGTGTTGTTGGGTTGGGTTGGGTTGGGTTAGGTTGGGTTAGGTTAGGTTACGTTAGCTTAGGTTAGGTTAGGTTACGTTAGGTTATGTTAGGTTAGGTTAGGTTACGTTAGGTTAGGTTAGGTCAGGTAAGGTTAGGTTACGTTAGAATAGGTTAGGTTAGGTTACGTTAGGTTAGGTTAAGTTAGGTTAGGTTAGGTTTGGTTAGGTTAGGTTAGGTTAGCTCAGGTTAGGTTGGGTTGGGTTGGGTTAGGTTGGGTTAGGTTAGGTTAGGTTAGGTTGGGTTAGGTTAGTTTAGGTTAGGTTAGGTTAGGTTAGGTTGGGTTGGGTTGGGTTAGGTTAGGTTAGGTTAGGTTAGGTAAGGTTAGGTTAGGTTAGGTTAGGTTAGGTTAAGGTATGAACCGTCGTAAAACCGCATTAAACAATGTCACTTAGTGAGATGCAGTGTTTTTCACCTTTACAAGTTGGGAACTGTGATATCTATTGTGAAAGCGCTTGAAACCGTCGTAATGTTGTAGAAAGCAATGTAAAGTAGCGAGTAAAACGTTTTCTAACGATAGAAGTGCGAAGGTCATGTTAGGTTGAGTTATGTTAGTTTAAGCTAGGTAGCGTCGTGAAACTACCAAAAACAACGTCATCTAACGAGATAGTGTTGTTTTATTGCGAGTACGAAACTGCGATAGGTGAAATGTTGTGAAAGCACACAAAACGGCATGAACAAGCCAAATACTGCGTGTTGTACCGTTACAAGTGCGAAACTGCTATGTTGTGATATTCTCGTTAAAGCGCATGCAAGCATCGTGAAACCTTAAAGAACGATGTCATTTAGCGAGATACAGCGTTCTGTACTGCAATAAGTTGGTGAAAAACTGTGAGGTTATGCAAATATCCTAATTGTGAACGAAACAGTGTAATAGAGCGTTTTTTAATACAAGTGCGAATGTTAGGTTAGGTTAAGATATGAACCGTCGTAAAACCGCATTAAACAATGTCACTTAGTGAGATGCAGTGTTTTTCACCATTACAAGTCGGGAACTGCGATATCTAATGTGAAAGCGCTTGCAAACGTCGTTAGGTTAGGTTAGGTTAGGTTAGGTTAGGTTACGTTAAGTTAGGTTAGGTTAGGTTAGGTTTGGTTAGGTTAGGTTAGGTTAGGTTAGGTTAGGGTATGTTAGGTAAGGTTTGGTTAGGTTAGGTTAGGTTAGGTTGGTTTAGGTAAGGTTAGGTTAGGTTAAGATATGAACCGCGCTGAAACCGCATTAAACATGTCACTTAGTGAGATGCTGTGTTTTTCACCATTACAAGTCGGGAACTGCGATATCTAATGTGAAAGCGCATGAAACCGTCGTAATCTTGTAGAAAACATTGTAAAGTAGCGAATAAAACGTTTTCTAACGATAGAAGTGCGAAGGTTCGGTTAGTTTTAGCTAGGTAGCGTCGTGAAACCACCAAAAACGATGTCATCTAACGAGATAGTGTTGTTTTATTGCGAGTACGAAACTGCGATAGGTGAAATATTGGGAAAGCACGCAAAATGGCATGAACTAGCCAGATACTGCGTCTTGTGCCGTTACAAGTGCGAAACTGCTATATTGTGATATTCTCGTTAAAGCGCATGCAAGCATCGTGAAACCTTAAAGAACAATGTCATTTAGCGAGATACAGCGTTCTGTACTGCAATAAGTTGGTGAAAAACTGTGAGGTTATGCAAATATCGTAATTGTGAACGAAACAGTGTAATAGAGCGTTTTTCAATACAAGTACGAATGTTAGGTTAGGTTAAGATATGAACCGTCGTAAAACCGCATAAAACAATGTCACTTAGTGAGATGAAGTGTTTTTCAACATTACAAGTTGGGAACTGCGATATCTAATGTGAAAGCGCTTGCAAACGTCGTTAGGTTAGGTTAGGTTAGGTTAGGTTAGGTTACGTTAGGTTAGGTTTGGTTAGGTTAGGTTAGGTTAGGTTATGTTAGGTTAGGTTGGGTTAGGTTAGGTTAGGTTACGTTAGGTTAAGGTATGAACCGTCGTAAAACCGCATTAAACAATGTCACTTAGTGAGATGCAGTGTTTTTCACCTTTACAAGTTGGGAACTGCGATATCTAGAAAGCGCTTGAAACCGTCGTAATGTTGTAGAAAGCAATGTAAAGTAGCGAGTAAAACGTTTTCTAACGATAGAAGTGCGAAGGTTAGGTTAGGTTGAGTTATGTTAGTTTAAGCTAGGTAGCGTCGTGAAACCACCAAAAACGACGTCATCTAACGAGATAGTGTTGTTTTATAGCGAGTAATAAACTGCGATAGGTGAAATGTTGTGAAAGCACACAAAACGGCATGAACAAGCCAAATACTGCGTGTTCTACCGTTACAAGTGCGAAACTGCTATATTCTATTGTGATATTCTCGTTAAAGCGCATGCAAGCATCGTGAAACCTTAAAGAACAATGTCATTTAGCGAGATACAGCGTTCTGTACTGCAATAAGTTGGTGAAAAACTGTGAGGTTATGCAAATATCGTAATTGTGAACAAAACAGTGTAATAGAGCGTTTTTAGATACAAGTGCGAATGTTAGGTTAGGTTAAGATATGAACCGTCGTAAAACCGCATTAAACAATGTCAATTACTGAGATGCAGTGTTTTTCACCATTAAAAGTGGGGAACTGCGATATTTAATGTGAAAGCGCTTGCAACCGTCGTTAGGTTAGGCTAGGTTAGGTTAGGTTAGGTTAGGTTAGGTTAGGTTAGGTTTGGTTAGGTTAGGTTAGGTTAGGTTAGGTTAGATTAGGTTGGGTTGAGTTGGGTTAGGTTAGGTTGGGTTAGGTTAGGTTAGGTTACGTTAGGTTAGGTTAGGTTACGTTATGTTAGGTTAGGTTAGGTTACGTTAGGTTAGGTTAGGTCAGGTAAGGTTAGGTTACGTTAGAATAGGTTAGGTTAGGTTACGTTAGGTTAGGTTAAGTTAGGTTAGGTTAGGTTTGGTTAGGTTAGGTTAGGTTAGCTTAGGTTAGGTTAGGTTGGGTTGGGTTGGGTTAGGTTAGGTTAGGTTAGGTAAGGTTAGGTTAGGTTAGGTTAGGTTAAGGTATGAACCGTCGTAAAACCGCATTAAACAATGTCACTTAGTGAGATGCAGTGTTTTTCACCTTTACAAGTTGGGAACTGTGATATCTAATGTGAAAGCGCTTGAAACCGTCGTAATGTGGTAGAAAGCAATGTAAAGTAGCGAGTAAAACGTTTTCTAACGATAGAAGTGCGAAGGTCATGTTAGGTTGAGTTATGTTAGTTTAAGCTAGGTAGCGTCGTGAAACTACCAAAAACAACGTCATCTAACGAGATAGTGTTGTTTTATTGCGAGTACGAAACTGCGATAGGTGAAATGTTGTGAAAGCACACAAAACGGCATGAACAAGCCAAATACTGCGTGTTGTACCGTTACAAGTGCGAAACTGCTATGTTGTGATATTCTCGTTAAAGCGCATGCAAGCATCGTGAAACCTTAAAGAACGATGTCATTTAGCGAGATACAGCGTTCTGTACTGCAATAAGTTGGTGAAAAACTGTGAGGTTATGCAAATATCCTAATTGTGAACGAAACAGTGTAATAGAGCGTTTTTTAATACAAGTGCGAATGTTAGGTTAGGTTAAGATATGAACCGTCGTAAAACCGCATTAAACAATGTCACTTAGTGAGATGCAGTGTTTTTCACCATTACAAGTCGGGAACTGCGATATCTAATGTGAAAGCGCTTGCAAACGTCGTTAGGTTAGGTTAGGTTAGGTTAGGTTAGGTTAGGTTACGTTAGGTTAGGTTAGGTTAGGTTTGGTTAGGTTAGGTTAGGTTAGGTTAGGTTAGGGTATGTTAGGTAAGGTTTGGTTAGGTTAGGTTAGGTTAGGTTGGTTTAGGTAAGGTTAGGTTAGGTTAAGATATGAACCGCGCTAAAACCGCATTAAACAAGGTCACTTAGTGAGATGCTGTGTTTTTCACCATTACAAGTCGGGAACTGCGATATCTAATGTGAAAGCGCATGAAACCGTCGTAATCTTGTAGAAAACATTGTAAAGTAGCGAATAAAACGTTTTCTAACGATAGAAGTGCGAAGGTTCGGTTAGTTTGAGCTAGGTAGCGTCGTGAAACCACCAAAAACGATGTCATCTAACGAGATAGTGTTGTTTTATTGCGAGTACGAAACTGCGATAGGTGAAATATTGGGAAAGCACACAAAATGGCATGAACTAGCCAGATACTGCGTCTTGTGCCGTTACAAGTGCGAAACTGCTTTATTGTGATATTCTCGTTAAAGCGCATGCAAGTATCGTGAAACCTTAAAGAACGATGTCATTTAGCGAGATACAGCGTTCTGTACTGTAATACGTTGGTGAGAAACTGTGAGGTCAAGCAAATATCGTAATTGTGAACGAAACAGTGTAATTGAGCGTCTTTAGATACAAGTGCGAATGTTAGGTTAGGTTGACATATCAACCGTCGTAAAACCGCATTAAACAATGTCAATTAGTGAGATGTAGTGTTTTTCAACATTACAAGTCGGGAACTACGATATCTAATGTGAAAGCGCATGAAACTGTCGTAATCTTGTAGAAAACATTGTAAAGTTGCGAGTAAAACGTTTTCTAACGATAGAAGTGCGAAGGTCATGTTAGGTTGAGTTATGTTAGTTTAAGCTAGGTAGCGTCGTGAAACCACCAAAAACGACGTCATCTAACGAGATAGTGTTGTTTTATTGCGAGTACGAAACTGCGATAGGTAAAATGTTGTGAAAGCACACAAAACGGCATGAACAAGCCAAATACTGCGTGTTGTACCGTTACAAGTGCGAAACTGCTATGTTGTGACATTCTCGGTAAAGCGCATGCAAGTATCGTGAAACCTTAAAGAACGATGTCATTTAGCGAGATACAGCGTTCTGTACTGTAATAAGTTGGTGATAAACTGTGAGGTCAAGCAAATATCGTAATTGTGAACGAAACAGTGTAATTGAGCGTCTTTAGATACAAGTGCGAATGTTAGGTTAGGTTGACATATCAACCGTCGTAAAACCGCATTAAACAATGTCAATTAGTGAGATGTAGTGTTTTTCAACATTACAAGTCGGGAACTACGATATCTAATGTGAAAGCGCATGAAACCGTCGTAATCTTGTAGAAAACATTGTAAAGTGGCGAGTAAAACGTTTTTTAACGATAGAAGTGCGAAGGTTAGGTTAGGTTAGGTTAGTTTAAGCTAGGTAGCGTCGTGAAACTACCAAAAACTACGTCATCTAACGAGATAGTGTTGTTTTATAGCGAGTATTAAACTGCGATAGGTGAAATGTTGTGAAAGCACACAAAACGGCATGAACAAGCCAAATACTGCGTGTTCTACCGTTACAAGTGCGAAACTGCTATATTGTGATATTGTCGTTAAAGCGTATGCAAGCATCGTGAAACCTTAAAGAACAATGTCATTTAGCGAGATACAGCGTTCTCTACTGCAATAAGTTGGTGAAAAACTGTGAGGTTATGCAAATATCGTAATTGTTAACACAACAGTGTAATAGAGCGTTTTTAGATACAAGTGCGAATGTTAGGTTAGGTTAAGATATGAACCGTCGTAAAACCGCATTAAACAATGTCAATTACTGAGATGCAGTGTTTTTCACCATTAAAAGTGGGGAACTGCGATATTTAATGTGAAAGCGCTTGCAACCGTCGTTAGGTTAGGTTAGGTTAGGTTAGGTTAGGTTTGGTTAGGTTAGGTTAGGTTAGGTTAGGTTCGTTTAGGTTAGGTTGGGTTGAGTTGGGTTAGGTTAGGTTAGGTTAGGTTAGGTTGGGTTAGGTTAGGTTAGGTTACGTTAGGTTAGGTTAGGTTAGGTTACGTTAGGTTAGTTTAGGTTAGGTAAGGATAATTTGGTTAGGTTAGGTAAGGTTAGGTTAGGTTAGGTTAGGTTGGGTTGGGTGTTGTTGGGTTGGGTTGGGTTGGGTTAGGTTGGGTTAGGTTAGGTTACGTTAGCTTAGGTTAGGTTAGGTTACGTTAGGTTATGTTAGGTTAGGTTAGGTTACGTTAGGTTAGGTTAAGTTAGGTTAGGTTAGGTTTGGTTAGGTTGGGTTAGGTTAGCTCAGGTTAGGTTGGGTTGGGTTGGGTTAGGTTTGGTTAGGTTAGGTTAGGTTAGGTTGGGTTAGGTTAGTTTAGGTTAGGTTAGGTTAGGTTAGGTTGGGTTGGGTTGGGTTAGGTTAGGTTAGGTTAGGTTAGGTAAGGTTAGGTTAGGTTAGGTTAGGTTAGGTTAGGTTAAGGTATGAACCGTCGTAAAACCGCATTAAACAATGTCACTTAGTGAGATGCAGTGTTTTTCACCTTTACAAGTTGGGAACTGTGATATCTAATGTGAAAGCGCTTGAAACCGTCGTAATGTTGTAGAAAGCAATGTAAAGTAGCGAGTAAAACGTTTTCTAACGATAGAAGTGCGAAGGTCATGTTAGGTTGAGTTATGTTAGTTTAAGCTAGGTAGCGTCGTGAAACTACCAAAAACAACGTCATCTAACGAGATAGTGTTGTTTTATTGCGAGTACGAAACTGCGATAGGTGAAATGTTGTGAAAGCACACAAAACGGCATGAACAAGCCAAATACTGCGTGTTGTACCGTTACAAGTGCGAAACTGCTATGTTGTGATATTCTCGTTAAAGCGCATGCAAGCATCGTGAAACCTTAAAGAACGATGTCATTTAGCGAGATACAGCGTTCTGTACTGCAAGTTGGTGAAAAACTGTGAGGTTATGCAAATATCCTAATTGTGAACGAAACAATGTAATGGAGCGTTTTTTAATACAAGTGCGAATGTTAGGTTAGTTTAAGATATGAACCGTCGTAAAACCGCATTAAACAATGTCACTTAGTGAGATGCAGTGTTTTTCACCATTACAAGTCGGGAACTGCGATATCTAATGTGAAAGCGCTTGCAAACGTCGTTAGGTTAGGTTAGGTTAGGTTACGTTAGGTTAGGTTAGGTTAGGTTTGGTTAGGTTAGGTTAGGTTAGGTTAGGGTATGTTAGGTAAGGTTTGGTTAGGTTAGGTTAGGTTAGGTTTGTTTAGGTAAGGTTAGGTTAGGTTAAGATATGAACCGCGCTAAAACCGCATTAAACAATGTCACTTAGTGAGATGCTGTGTTTTTCACCATTACAAGTCGGGAACTGCGATATCTAATGTGAAAGCGCATGAAACCGTCGTAATCTTGTAGAAAACATTGTAAAGTAGCGAATAAAACGTTTTCTAACGATAGAAGTGCGAAGGTTCGGTTAGTTTGAGCTAGGTAGCGTCGTGAAACCACCAAAAACGATGTCATCTAACGAGATAGTGTTGTTTTATTGCGAGTACGAAACTGCGATAGGTGAAATATTGGGAAAGCACACAAAATGGCATGAACTAGCCAGATACTGCGTCTTGTGCCGTTACAAGTGCGAAACTGCTTTATTGTGATATTCTCGTTAAAGCGCATGCAAGTATCGTGAAACCTTAAAGAACGATGTCATTTAGCGAGATACAGCGTTCTGTACTGTAATAAGTTGGTGAGAAACTGTGAGGTCAAGCAAATATCGTAATTGTGAACGAAACAGTGTAATTCAGCGTATTTAGATACAAGTGCGAATGTTAGGTTAGGTTGAGATATCAACCGTCGTAAAACCGCATTAAACAATGTCACTTATTGAGATGTAGTGTTTTTCAACATTACAAGTCGGGAACTACGATATCTAATGTGAAAGCGCATGAAACCGTCGTAATCTTGTAGAAAACATTGTAAAGTAGCGAGTAAAACGTTTTCTAACGATAGAAGTGCGAAGGTTATGTTAGGTTGAGTTATGTTAGTTTAAGCTAGGTAGCGTCGTGAAACCACCAAAAACGACGTCATCTAACGAGATAGTGTTGTTTTATTGCGAGTACGAAACTGCGATAGGTAAAATGTTGTGAAAGCACACAAAACGGCATGAACAAGCCAAATACTGCGAAACTGCTATGTTGTGACATTCTCGGTAAAGCGCATGCAAGTATCGTGAAACCTTAAAGAACGATGTCATTTAGCGAGATACAGCGTTCTGTACTGTAATAAGTTGGTGAGAAACTGTGAGGTCAAGCAAATATCGTAATTGTGAACGAAACAGTGTAATTGAGCGTCTTTAGATACAAGTGCGAATGTTAGGTTAGGTTGACATATCAACCGTCGTAAAACCGCATTAAACAATGTCACTTAGTGAGATGTAGTGTTTTTCAACATTACAAGTCGGGAACTACGATATCTAATGTGAAAGCGCATGAAACCGTCGTAATCTTGTAGAAAACATTGTAAAGTGGCGAGTAAAACGTTTTTTAACGATAGAAGTGCGAAGGTTAGCTTGAGTTATGTTAGTTTAAGCTAGGTAGCGTCGTGAAACCACCAAAAACGACGTCATCTAACGAGATAGTGTTGTTTTATAGCGAGTATTAAACTGCGATAGGTGAAATGTGAAAGCACACAAAACGGCATGAACAAGCCAAATACTGCGTGTTCTACCGTTACAAGTGCGAAACTGCTATATTGTGATATTCTCGTTAAAGCGTATGCAAGCATCGTGAAACCTTAAAGAACAATGTCATTTAGCGAGATACAGCGTTCTGTACTGCAATAAGTTGGTGAAAAACTGTGAGGTTATGCAAATATCGTAATTGTTAACACAACAGTGTAATAGAGCGTTTTTAGATACAAGTGCGAATGTTAGGTTAGGTTAAGATATGAACCGTCGTAAAACCGCATTAAACAATGTCAATTACTGAGATGCAGTGTTTTTCACTATTAAAAGTGGGGAACTGCGATATTTAATGTGAAAGCGCTTGCAACCGTCGTTAGGTTAGGTTAGGTTAGGTTAGGTTAGGTTAGGTTAGGTTTGGTTAGGTTTGGTTAGGTTAGGTTAGGTTCGATTAGGTTAGGTTGGGTTGAGTTGGGTTAGGTTAGGTTAGGTTAGGTTAGGTTGGGTTAGGTTAGGTTAGGTTACGTTAGGTTAGGTTAGGTTAGGTTACGTTAGGTTAGGTTAGGTTAGGTAAGGATAATTTGGTTAGGTTAGGTAAGGTTAGGTTAGGTTAGGTTAGGTTGGGTTGGGTGTTGTTGGGTTGGGTTGGGTTGGGTTAGGTTGGGTTAGGTTAGGTTACGTTAGCTTAGGTTAGGTTAGGTTACGTTAGGTTATGTTAGGTTAGGTTAGGTTACGTTAGGTTAGGTTAGGTCAGGTAAGGTTAGGTTACGTTAGAATAGGTTAGGTTAGGTTACGTTAGGTTAGGTTAAGTTAGGTTAGGTTAGGTTTGGTTAGGTTAGGTTAGGTTAGCTCAGGTTAGGTTGGGTTGGGTTGGGTTAGGTTGGGTTAGGTTAGGTTAGGTTAGGTTGGGTTAGGTTAGTTTAGGTTAGGTTAGGTTAGGTTAGGTTGGGTTGGGTTGGGTTAGGTTAGGTTAGGTTAGGTTAGGTAAGGTTAGGTTAGGTTAGGTTAGGTTAGGTTAAGGTATGAACCGTCGTAAAACCGCATTAAACAATGTCACTTAGTGAGATGCAGTGTTTTTCACCTTTACAAGTTGGGAACTGTGATATCTATTGTGAAAGCGCTTGAAACCGTCGTAATGTTGTAGAAAGCAATGTAAAGTAGCGAGTAAAACGTTTTCTAACGATAGAAGTGCGAAGGTCATGTTAGGTTGAGTTATGTTAGTTTAAGCTAGGTAGCGTCGTGAAACTACCAAAAACAACGTCATCTAACGAGATAGTGTTGTTTTATTGCGAGTACGAAACTGCGATAGGTGAAATGTTGTGAAAGCACACAAAACGGCATGAACAAGCCAAATACTGCGTGTTGTACCGTTACAAGTGCGAAACTGCTATGTTGTGATATTCTCGTTAAAGCGCATGCAAGCATCGTGAAACCTTAAAGAACGATGTCATTTAGCGAGATACAGCGTTCTGTACTGCAATAAGTTGGTGAAAAACTGTGAGGTTATGCAAATATCCTAATTGTGAACGAAACAGTGTAATAGAGCGTTTTTTAATACAAGTGCGAATGTTAGGTTAGGTTAAGATATGAACCGTCGTAAAACCGCATTAAACAATGTCACTTAGTGAGATGCAGTGTTTTTCACCATTACAAGTCGGGAACTGCGATATCTAATGTGAAAGCGCTTGCAAACGTCGTTAGGTTAGGTTAGGTTAGGTTAGGTTAGGTTTGGTTAGGTTAGGTTAGGTTAGGTTAGGGTATGTTAGGTAAGGTTTGGTTAGGTTAGGTTAGGTTAGGTTGGTTTAGGTAAGGTTAGGTTAGGTTAAGATATGAACCGCGCTGAAACCGCATTAAACATGTCACTTAGTGAGATGCTGTGTTTTTCACCATTACAAGTCGGGAACTGCGATATCTAATGTGAAAGCGCATGAAACCGTCGTAATCTTGTAGAAAACATTGTAAAGTAGCGAATAAAACGTTTTCTAACGATAGAAGTGCGAAGGTTCGGTTAGTTTTAGCTAGGTAGCGTCGTGAAACCACCAAAAACGATGTCATCTAACGAGATAGTGTTGTTTTAATGCGAGTACGAAACTGCGATAGGTGAAATATTGGGAAAGCACGCAAAATGGCATGAACTAGCCAGATACTGCGTCTTGTGCCGTTACAAGTGCGAAACTGCTATATTGTGATATTCTCGTTAAAGCGCATGCAAGCATCGTGAAACCTTAAAGAACAATGTCATTTAGCGAGATACAGCGTTCTGTACTGCAATAAGTTGGTGAAAAACTGTGAGGTTATGCAAATATCGTAATTGTGAACGAAACAGTGTAATAGAGCGTTTTTCAATACAAGTACGAATGTTAGGTTAGGTTAAGATATGAACCGTCGTAAAACCGCATAAAACAATGTCACTTAGTGAGATGAAGTGTTTTTCAACATTACAAGTTGGGAACTGCGATATCTAATGTGAAAGCGCTTGCAAACGTCGTTAGGTTAGGTTAGGTTAGGTTAGGTTAGGTTACGTTAGGTTAGGTTTGGTTAGGTTAGGTTAGGTTAGGTTATGTTAGGTTAGGTTGGGTTAGGTTAGGTTAGGTTACGTTAGGTTAAGGTATGAACCGTCGTAAAACCGCATTAAACAATGTCACTTAGTGAGATGCAGTGTTTTTCACCTTTACAAGTTGGGAACTGCGATATCTAGAAAGCGCTTGAAACCGTCGTAATGTTGTAGAAAGCAATGTAAAGTAGCGAGTAAAACGTTTTCTAACGATAGAAGTGCGAAGGTTAGGTTAGGTTGAGTTATGTTAGTTTAAGCTAGGTAGCGTCGTGAAACCACCAAAAACGACGTCATCTAACGAGATAGTGTTGTTTTATTGCGAGTACGAAACTGCGATAGGTAAAATGTTGTGAAAGCACACAAAACGGCATGAACAAGCCAAATACTGCGTGTTGTACCGTTACAAGTGCGAAACTGCTATGTTGTGACATTCTCGGTAAAGCGCATGCAAGTATCGTGAAACCTTAAAGAACGATGTCATTTAGCGAGATACAGCGTTCTGTACTGTAATAAGTTGGTGAGAAACTGTGAGGTCAAGCAAATATCGTAATTGTGAACGAAACAGTGTAATTGAGCGTCTTTGATACAAGTGCGAATGTTAGGTTAGGTTGACATATCAACCGTCGTAAAACCGCATTAAACAATGTCACTTAGTGAGATGTAGTGTTTTTCAACATTACAAGTCGGGAACTACGATATCTAATGTGAAAGCGCATGAAACCGTCGTAATCTTGTAGAAAACATTGTAAAGTGGCGAGTAAAACGTTTTCTAACGATAGAAGTGCGAAGGTTAGGTTAGGTTAGGTTAGTTTAAGCTAGGTAGCGTCGTGAAACTACCAAAAACGACGTCATCTAACGAGATAGTGTTGTTTTATAGCGAGTAATAAACTGCGATAGGTGAAATGTTGTGAAAGCACACAAAACGGCATGAACAAGCCAAATACTGCGTGTTCTACCGTTACAAGTGCGAAACTGCTATATTCTATTGTGATATTCTCGTTAAAGCGCATGCAAGCATCGTGAAACCTTAAAGAACAATGTCATTTAGCGAGATACAGCGTTCTGTACTGCAATAAGTTGGTGAAAAACTGTGAGGTTATGCAAATATCGTAATTGTGAACAAAACAGTGTAATAGAGCGTTTTTAGATACAAGTGCGAATGTTAGGTTAGGTTAAGATATGAACCGTCGTAAAACCGCATTAAACAATGTCAATTACTGAGATGCAGTGTTTTTCACCATTAAAAGTGGGGAACTGCGATATTTAATGTGAAAGCGCTTGCAACCGTCGTTAGGTTAGGCTAGGTTAGGTTAGGTTAGGTTAGGTTTGGTTAGGTTAGGTTAGGTTAGGTTAGGTTAGATTAGGTTGGGTTGAGTTGGGTTAGGTTAGGTTGGGTTAGGTTAGGTTAAATTACGTTAGGTTAGGTTAGGTTACGTTAGGTTAGGTTAGGTTAGGTTACGTTAGGTTATGTTAGGTTAGGTTAGGTTACGTTAGGTTAGGTTAGGTCAGGTAAGGTTAGGTTACGTTAGAATAGGTTAGGTTAGGTTACGTTAGGTTAGGTTAAGTTAGGTTAGGTTAGGTTTGGTTAGGTTAGGTTAGGTTAGCTTAGGTTAGGTTAGGTTGGGTTGGGTTGGGTTAGGTTGGGTTGGGTTAGGTTAGGTTATGTTAGGTAAGGTTAGGTTAGGTTAGGTTAGGTTAAGGTATGAACCGTCGTAAAACCGCATTAAACAATGTCACTTAGTGAGATGCAGTGTTTTTCACCTTTACAAGTTGGGAACTGTGATATCTAATGTGAAAGCGCTTGAAACCGTCGTAATGTGGTAGAAAGCAATGTAAAGTAGCGAGTAAAACGTTTTCTAACGATAGAAGTGCGAAGGTCATGTTAGGTTGAGTTATGTTAGTTTAAGCTAGGTAGCGTCGTGAAACTACCAAAAACAACGTCATCTAACGAGATAGTGTTGTTTTATTGCGAGTACGAAACTGCGATAGGTGAAATGTTGTGAAAGCACACAAAACGGCATGAACAAGCCAAATACTGCGTGTTGTACCGTTACAAGTGCGAAACTGCTATGTTGTGATATTCTCGTTAAAGCGCATGCAAGCATCGTGAAACCTTAAAGAACGATGTCATTTAGCGAGATACAGCGTTCTGTACTGCAATAAGTTGGTGAAAAACTGTGAGGTTATGCAAATATCCTAATTGTGAACGAAACAGTGTAATAGAGCGTTTTTTAATACAAGTGCGAATGTTAGGTTAGGTTAAGATATGAACCGTCGTAAAACCGCATTAAACAATGTCACTTAGTGAGATGCAGTGTTTTTCACCATTACAAGTCGGGAACTGCGATATCTAATGTGAAAGCGCTTGCAAACGTCGTTAGGTTAGGTTAGGTTAGGTTAGGTTAGGTTAGGTTACGTTAGGTTAGGTTAGGTTAGGTTTGGTTAGGTTAGGTTAGGTTAGGTTAGGTTAGGGTATGTTAGGTAAGGTTTGGTCAGGTTAGGTTAGGTTAGGTTGGTTTAGGTAAGGTTAGGTTAGGTTAAGATATGAACCGCGCTAAAACCGCATTAAACAAGGTCACTTAGTGAGATGCTGTGTTTTTCACCATTACAAGTCGGGAACTGCGATATCTAATGTGAAAGCGCATGAAACCGTCGTAATCTTGTAGAAAACATTGTAAAGTAGCGAATAAAACGTTTTCTAACGATAGAAGTGCGAAGGTTCGGTTAGTTTGAGCTAGGTAGCGTCGTGAAACCACCAAAAACGATGTCATCTAACGAGATAGTGTTGTTTTATTGCGAGTACGAAACTGCGATAGGTGAAATATTGGGAAAGCACACAAAATGGCATGAACTAGCCAGATACTGCGTCTTGTGCCGTTACAAGTGCGAAACTGCTTTATTGTGATATTCTCGTTAAAGCGCATGCAAGTATCGTGAAACCTTAAAGAACGATGTCATTTAGCGAGATACAGCGTTCTGTACTGTAATACGTTGGTGAGAAACTGTGAGGTCAAGCAAATATCGTAATTGTGAACGAAACAGTGTAATTCAGCGTATTTAGATACAAGTGCGAATGTTAGGTTAGGTTGAGATATCAACCGTCGTAAAACCGCATTAAACAATGTCACTTAGTGAGATGTAGTGTTTTTCAACATTACAAGTCGGGAACTACGATATCTAATGTGAAAGCGCATGAAACCGTCGTAATCTTGTAGAAAACATTGTAAAGTTGCGAGTAAAACGTTTTCTAACGATAGAAGTGCGAAGGTTAGCTTGAGTTATGTTAGTTTAAGCTATGTAGCGTCGTGAAACTACCAAAAACGACGTCATCTAACGAGATAGTGTTGTTTTATTGCGAGTATTAAACTGCGATAGGTGAAATGTTGTGAATGCACACAAAACGGCATGAACAAGCCAAATACTGCGTGTTCTACCGTTACAAGTGCGAAACTGCTATATTGTGATATTCTCGTTAAAGCGCATGCAAGCATCGTGAAACCTTAAAGAACAATGTCATTTAGCGAGATACAGCGTTCTGTACTGCAATAAGTTGGTGAAAAACTGTGAGGTTATGCGAATATCGTAATTGTGAACGAAATAGTGTAATAGAGCGTTTTTCAATACAAGTACGAATGTTAGGTTAGGTTAAGATATGAACCGTCGTAAAACCGCATTAAACAATGTCACTTAGTGAGATGCAGTGTTTTTCACCATTACAAGTTGGGAACTGCGATATCTAATGTGAAAGCGCTTGCAAACGTCGTTAGGTTAGGTTAGGTTGGGTTAGGTTAGGTTTGGTTAGGTTGGGTTGGGTTGGGTTAGGTTAGGTTAGGTTAGGTAAGGTTAGGTTAGGTTAGGTTAGGTTAAGGTATGAACCGTCGTAAAACCGCATTAAACAATGTCACTTAGTGAGATGCAGTGTTTTTCACCTTTACAAGTTGGGAACTGTGATATCTAATGTGAAAGCGCTTGAAACCGTCGTAATGTGGTAGAAAGCAATGTAAAGTAGCGAGTAAAACGTTTTCTAACGATAGAAGTGCGAAGGTCATGTTAGGTTGAGTTATGTTTGTTTAAGCTAGGTAGCGTCGTGAAACCACCAAAAACGACGTCATCTAACGAGATAGTGTTGTTTTATTGCGAGTACAAAACTGCGATAGGTAAAATGTTGTGAAAGCACACAAAACGGCATGAACAAGCCAAATACTGCGTGTTGTACCGTTACAAGTGCGAAACTGCTATGTTGTGACATTCTCGGTAAAGCGCATGCAAGTATCGTGAAACCTTAAAGAACGATGTCATTTAGCGAGATACAGCGTTCTGTACTGTAATAAGTTAATGAGAAACTGTGAGGTCAAGCAAATATCGTAATTGTGAACGAAACAGTGTAATTGAGCGTCTTTAGATACAAGTGCGAATGTTAGGTTAGGTTGACATATCAACCGTCGTAAAACCGCATTAAACAATGTCACTTAGTGAGATGTAGTGTTTTTCAACATTACAAGTCGGGAACTACGATATCTAATGTGAAAGCGCTTGCAACCGTCGTTAGGTTAGGTTAGGTTGGGTTAGGTTAGGTTAGGTTAGGTTGGGTTGGGTTGGGTTAGGTTGGGTTGGGTTGGGTTAGGTTAGGTTAGGTTAGGTAAGGTTAGGTTAGGTTAGGTTAGGTTAAGGTATGAACCGTCGTAAAACCGCATTAAACAATGTCACTTAGTGAGATGCAGTGTTTTTCACCTTTACAAGTTGGGAACTGTGATATCTAATGTGAAAGCGCTTGAAACCGTCGTAATGTGGTAGAAAACATTGTAAAGTGGCGAGTAAAACGTTTTTTAACGATAGAAGTGCGAAGGTTAGGTTAGGTTAGGTTAGTTTAAGCTAGGTAGCGTCGTGAAACTACCAAAAACTACGTCATCTAACGAGATAGTGTTGTTTTATAGCGAGTATTAAACTGCGATAGGTGAAATGTTGTGAAAGCACACAAAACGGCATGAACAAGCCAAATACTGCGTGTTCTACCGTTACAAGTGCGAAACTGCTATATTGTGATATTGTCGTTAAAGCGTATGCAAGCATCGTGAAACCTTAAAGAACAATGTCATTTAGCGAGATACAGCGTTCTGTACTGCAATAAGTTGGTGAAAAACTGTGAGGTTATGCAAATATCGTAATTGTTAACACAACAGTGTAATAGAGCGTTTTTAGATACAAGTGCGAATGTTAGGTTAGGTTAAGATATGAACCGTCGTAAAACCGCATTAAACAATGTCACTTAGTGAGATGCAGTGTTTTTCACCATTACAAGTCGGGAACTGCGATATCTAATGTGAAAGCGCTTGCAAACGTCGTTAGGTTAGGTTAGGTTAGGTTAGGTTAGGTTAGGTTACGTTAGGTTAGGTTAGGTTAGGTTTGGTTAGGTTAGGTTAGGTTAGGTTAGGTTAGGGTATGTTAGGTAAGGTTTGGTTAGGTTAGGTTAGGTTAGGTTGGTTTAGGTAAGGTTAGGTTAGGTTAAGATATGAACCGCGCTAAAACCGCATTAAACAAGGTCACTTAGTGAGATGCTGTGTTTTTCACCATTACAAGTCGGGAACTGCGATATCTAATGTGAAAGCGCATGAAACCGTCGTAATCTTGTAGAAAACATTGTAAAGTAGCGAATAAAACGTTTTCTAACGATAGAAGTGCGAAGGTTCGGTTAGTTTGAGCTAGGTAGCGTCGTGAAACCACCAAAAACGATGTCATCTAACGAGATAGTGTTGTTTTATTGCGAGTACGAAACTGCGATAGGTGAAATATTGGGAAAGCACACAAAATGGCATGAACTAGCCAGATACTGCGTCTTGTGCCGTTACAAGTGCGAAACTGCTTTATTGTGATATTCTCGTTAAAGCGCATGCAAGTATCGTGAAACCTTAAAGAACGATGTCATTTAGCGAGATACAGCGTTCTGTACTGTAATACGTTGGTGAGAAACTGTGAGGTCAAGCAAATATCGTAATTGTGAACGAAACAGTGTAATTGAGCGTCTTTAGATACAAGTGCGAATGTTAGGTTAGGTTGACATATCAACCGTCGTAAAACCGCATTAAACAATGTCAATTAGTGAGATGTAGTGTTTTTCAACATTACAAGTCGGGAACTACGATATCTAATGTGAAAGCGCATGAAACTGTCGTAATCTTGTAGAAAACATTGTAAAGTTGCGAGTAAAACGTTTTCTAACGATAGAAGTGCGAAGGTTAGCTTGAGTTATGTTAAAGCTATGTAGCGTCGTGAAACTACCAAAAACGACGTCATCTAACGAGATAGTGTTGTTTTATTGCGAGTATTAAACTGCGATAGGTGAAATGTTGTGAATGCACACAAAACGGCATGAACAAGCCAAATACTGCGTGTTCTACCGTTACAAGTGCGAAACTGCTATATTGTGATATTCTCGTTAAAGCGCATGCAAGCATCGTGAAACCTTAAAGAACAATGTCATTTAGCGAGATACAGCGTTCTGTACTGCAATAAGTTGGTGAAAAACTGTGAGGTTATGCGAATATCGTAATTGTGAACGAAACAGTGTAATAGAGCGTTTTTCAATACAAGTACGAATGTTAGGTTAGGTTAAGATATGAACCGTCGTAAAACCGCATTAAACAATGTCACTTAGTGAGATGCAGTGTTTTTCACCATTACAAGTTGGGAACTGCGATATCTAATGTGAAAGCGCTTGCAAACGTCGTTAGGTTAGGTTAGGTTAGGTTAGGTTGGGTTGGGTTGGGTTAGGTTGGGTTGGGTTGGGTTGGGTTAGGTTAGGTTAGGTTAGGTTAGGTAAGGTTAGGTTAGGTTAGGTTAGGTTAAGGTATGAACCGTCGTAAAACCGCATTAAACAATGTCACTTAGTGAGATGCAGTGTTTTTCACCTTTACAAGTTGGGAACTGTGATATCTAATGTGAAAGCGCTTGAAACCGTCGTAATGTGGTAGAAAGCAATGTAAAGTAGCGAGTAAAACGTTTTCTAACGATAGAAGTGCGAAGGTCATGTTAGGTTGAGTTATGTTAGTTTAAGCTAGGTAGCGTCGTGAAACCACCAAAAACGACGTCATCTAACGAGATAGTGTTGTTTTATTGCGAGTACGAAACTGCGATAGGTAAAATGTTGTGAAAGCACACAAAACGGCATGAACAAGCCAAATACTGCGTGTTGTACCGTTACAAGTGCGAAACTGCTATGTTGTGACATTCTCGGTAAAGCGCATGCAAGTATCGTGAAACCTTAAAGAACGATGTCATTTAGCGAGATACAGCGTTCTGTACTGTAATAAGTTGGTGATAAACTGTGAGGTCAAGCAAATATCGTAATTGTGAACGAAACAGTGTAATTGAGCGTCTTTAGATACAAGTGCGAATGTTAGGTTAGGTTGACATATCAACCGTCGTAAAACCGCATTAAACAATGTCAATTAGTGAGATGTAGTGTTTTTCAACATTACAAGTCGGGAACTACGATATCTAATGTGAAAGCGCATGAAACCGTCGTAATCTTGTAGAAAACATTGTAAAGTGGCGAGTAAAACGTTTTTTAACGATAGAAGTGCGAAGGTTAGGTTAGGTTAGGTTAGTTTAAGCTAGGTAGCGTCGTGAAACTACCAAAAACTACGTCATCTAACGAGATAGTGTTGTTTTATAGCGAGTATTAAACTGCGATAGGTGAAATGTTGTGAAAGCACACAAAACGGCATGAACAAGCCAAATACTGCGTGTTCTACCGTTACAAGTGCGAAACTGCTATATTGTGATATTGTCGTTAAAGCGTATGCAAGCATCGTGAAACCTTAAAGAACAATGTCATTTAGCGAGATACAGCGTTCTCTACTGCAATAAGTTGGTGAAAAACTGTGAGGTTATGCAAATATCGTAATTGTTAACACAACAGTGTAATAGAGCGTTTTTAGATACAAGTGCGAATGTTAGGTTAGGTTAAGATATGAACCGTCGTAAAACCGCATTAAACAATGTCAATTACTGAGATGCAGTGTTTTTCACCATTAAAAGTGGGGAACTGCGATATTTAATGTGAAAGCGCTTGCAACCGTCGTTAGGTTAGGTTAGGTTAGGTTAGGTTAGGTTTGGTTAGGTTAGGTTAGGTTAGGTTAGGTTCGTTTAGGTTAGGTTGGGTTGAGTTGGGTTAGGTTAGGTTAGGTTAGGTTAGGTTGGGTTAGGTTAGGTTAGGTTACGTTAGGTTAGGTTAGGTTAGGTTAGGTTACGTTAGGTTAGTTTAGGTTAGGTAAGGATAATTTGGTTAGGTTAGGTAAGGTTAGGTTAGGTTAGGTTAGGTTGGGTTGGGTGTTGTTGGGTTGGGTTGGGTTGGGTTAGGTTGGGTTAGGTTAGGTTACGTTAGCTTAGGTTAGGTTAGGTTACGTTAGGTTATGTTAGGTTAGGTTAGGTTACGTTAGGTTAGGTTAAGTTAGGTTAGGTTAGGTTTGGTTAGGTTGGGTTAGGTTAGCTCAGGTTAGGTTGGGTTGGGTTGGGTTAGGTTTGGTTAGGTTAGGTTAGGTTAGGTTGGGTTAGGTTAGTTTAGGTTAGGTTAGGTTAGGTTAGGTTGGGTTGGGTTGGGTTAGGTTAGGTTAGGTTAGGTTAGGTTAGGTTAGGTTAGGTTAGGTTAGGTTCGATTAGGTTAGGTTGGGTTGAGTTGGGTTAGGTTAGGTTAGGTTAGGTTAGGTTGGGTTAGGTTAGGTTAGGTTACGTTAGGTTAGGTTAGGTTAGGTTACGTTAGGTTAGGTTAGGTTAGGTAAGGATAATTTGGTTAGGTTAGGTAAGGTTAGGTTAGGTTAGGTTAGGTTGGGTTGGGTGTTGTTGGGTTGGGTTGGGTTGGGTTAGGTTGGGTTAGGTTAGGTTACGTTAGCTTAGGTTAGGTTAGGTTACGTTAGGTTATGTTAGGTTAGGTTAGGTTACGTTAGGTTAGGTTAGGTCAGGTAAGGTTAGGTTACGTTAGAATAGGTTAGGTTAGGTTACGTTAGGTTAGGTTAAGTTAGGTTAGGTTAGGTTTGGTTAGGTTAGGTTAGGTTAGCTCAGGTTAGGTTGGGTTGGGTTGGGTTAGGTTGGGTTAGGTTAGGTTAGGTTAGGTTGGGTTAGGTTAGTTTAGGTTAGGTTAGGTTAGGTTAGGTTGGGTTGGGTTGGGTTAGGTTAGGTTAGGTTAGGTTAGGTAAGGTTAGGTTAGGTTAGGTTAGGTTAGGTTAAGGTATGAACCGTCGTAAAACCGCATTAAACAATGTCACTTAGTGAGATGCAGTGTTTTTCACCTTTACAAGTTGGGAACTGTGATATCTATTGTGAAAGCGCTTGAAACCGTCGTAATGTTGTAGAAAGCAATGTAAAGTAGCGAGTAAAACGTTTTCTAACGATAGAAGTGCGAAGGTCATGTTAGGTTGAGTTATGTTAGTTTAAGCTAGGTAGCGTCGTGAAACTACCAAAAACAACGTCATCTAACGAGATAGTGTTGTTTTATTGCGAGTACGAAACTGCGATAGGTGAAATGTTGTGAAAGCACACAAAACGGCATGAACAAGCCAAATACTGCGTGTTGTACCGTTACAAGTGCGAAACTGCTATGTTGTGATATTCTCGTTAAAGCGCATGCAAGCATCGTGAAACCTTAAAGAACGATGTCATTTAGCGAGATACAGCGTTCTGTACTGCAATAAGTTGGTGAAAAACTGTGAGGTTATGCAAATATCCTAATTGTGAACGAAACAGTGTAATAGAGCGTTTTTTAATACAAGTGCGAATGTTAGGTTAGGTTAAGATATGAACCGTCGTAAAACCGCATTAAACAATGTCACTTAGTGAGATGCAGTGTTTTTCACCATTACAAGTCGGGAACTGCGATATCTAATGTGAAAGCGCTTGCAAACGTCGTTAGGTTAGGTTAGGTTAGGTTAGGTTAGGTTTGGTTAGGTTAGGTTAGGTTAGGTTAGGGTATGTTAGGTAAGGTTTGGTTAGGTTAGGTTAGGTTAGGTTGGTTTAGGTAAGGTTAGGTTAGGTTAAGATATGAACCGCGCTGAAACCGCATTAAACATGTCACTTAGTGAGATGCTGTGTTTTTCACCATTACAAGTCGGGAACTGCGATATCTAATGTGAAAGCGCATGAAACCGTCGTAATCTTGTAGAAAACATTGTAAAGTAGCGAATAAAACGTTTTCTAACGATAGAAGTGCGAAGGTTCGGTTAGTTTTAGCTAGGTAGCGTCGTGAAACCACCAAAAACGATGTCATCTAACGAGATAGTGTTGTTTTAATGCGAGTACGAAACTGCGATAGGTGAAATATTGGGAAAGCACGCAAAATGGCATGAACTAGCCAGATACTGCGTCTTGTGCCGTTACAAGTGCGAAACTGCTATATTGTGATATTCTCGTTAAAGCGCATGCAAGCATCGTGAAACCTTAAAGAACAATGTCATTTAGCGAGATACAGCGTTCTGTACTGCAATAAGTTGGTGAAAAACTGTGAGGTTATGCAAATATCGTAATTGTGAACGAAACAGTGTAATAGAGCGTTTTTCAATACAAGTACGAATGTTAGGTTAGGTTAAGATATGAACCGTCGTAAAACCGCATAAAACAATGTCACTTAGTGAGATGAAGTGTTTTTCAACATTACAAGTTGGGAACTGCGATATCTAATGTGAAAGCGCTTGCAAACGTCGTTAGGTTAGGTTAGGTTAGGTTAGGTTAGGTTACGTTAGGTTAGGTTTGGTTAGGTTAGGTTAGGTTAGGTTATGTTAGGTTAGGTTGGGTTAGGTTAGGTTAGGTTACGTTAGGTTAAGGTATGAACCGTCGTAAAACCGCATTAAACAATGTCACTTAGTGAGATGCAGTGTTTTTCACCTTTACAAGTTGGGAACTGCGATATCTAGAAAGCGCTTGAAACCGTCGTAATGTTGTAGAAAGCAATGTAAAGTAGCGAGTAAAACGTTTTCTAACGATAGAAGTGCGAAGGTTAGGTTAGGTTGAGTTATGTTAGTTTAAGCTAGGTAGCGTCGTGAAACCACCAAAAACGACGTCATCTAACGAGATAGTGTTGTTTTATTGCGAGTACGAAACTGCGATAGGTAAAATGTTGTGAAAGCACACAAAACGGCATGAACAAGCCAAATACTGCGTGTTGTACCGTTACAAGTGCGAAACTGCTATGTTGTGACATTCTCGGTAAAGCGCATGCAAGTATCGTGAAACCTTAAAGAACGATGTCATTTAGCGAGATACAGCGTTCTGTACTGTAATAAGTTGGTGAGAAACTGTGAGGTCAAGCAAATATCGTAATTGTGAACGAAACAGTGTAATTGAGCGTCTTTGATACAAGTGCGAATGTTAGGTTAGGTTGACATATCAACCGTCGTAAAACCGCATTAAACAATGTCACTTAGTGAGATGTAGTGTTTTTCAACATTACAAGTCGGGAACTACGATATCTAATGTGAAAGCGCATGAAACCGTCGTAATCTTGTAGAAAACATTGTAAAGTGGCGAGTAAAACGTTTTCTAACGATAGAAGTGCGAAGGTTAGGTTAGGTTAGGTTAGTTTAAGCTAGGTAGCGTCGTGAAACTACCAAAAACGACGTCATCTAACGAGATAGTGTTGTTTTATAGCGAGTAATAAACTGCGATAGGTGAAATGTTGTGAAAGCACACAAAACGGCATGAACAAGCCAAATACTGCGTGTTCTACCGTTACAAGTGCGAAACTGCTATATTCTATTGTGATATTCTCGTTAAAGCGCATGCAAGCATCGTGAAACCTTAAAGAACAATGTCATTTAGCGAGATACAGCGTTCTGTACTGCAATAAGTTGGTGAAAAACTGTGAGGTTATGCAAATATCGTAATTGTGAACAAAACAGTGTAATAGAGCGTTTTTAGATACAAGTGCGAATGTTAGGTTAGGTTAAGATATGAACCGTCGTAAAACCGCATTAAACAATGTCAATTACTGAGATGCAGTGTTTTTCACCATTAAAAGTGGGGAACTGCGATATTTAATGTGAAAGCGCTTGCAACCGTCGTTAGGTTAGGCTAGGTTAGGTTAGGTTAGGTTAGGTTTGGTTAGGTTAGGTTAGGTTAGGTTAGGTTAGATTAGGTTGGGTTGAGTTGGGTTAGGTTAGGTTGGGTTAGGTTAGGTTAAATTACGTTAGGTTAGGTTAGGTTACGTTAGGTTAGGTTAGGTTAGGTTACGTTAGGTTATGTTAGGTTAGGTTAGGTTACGTTAGGTTAGGTTAGGTCAGGTAAGGTTAGGTTACGTTAGAATAGGTTAGGTTAGGTTACGTTAGGTTAGGTTAAGTTAGGTTAGGTTAGGTTTGGTTAGGTTAGGTTAGGTTAGCTTAGGTTAGGTTAGGTTGGGTTGGGTTGGGTTAGGTTGGGTTGGGTTAGGTTAGGTTATGTTAGGTAAGGTTAGGTTAGGTTAGGTTAGGTTAAGGTATGAACCGTCGTAAAACCGCATTAAACAATGTCACTTAGTGAGATGCAGTGTTTTTCACCTTTACAAGTTGGGAACTGTGATATCTAATGTGAAAGCGCTTGAAACCGTCGTAATGTGGTAGAAAGCAATGTAAAGTAGCGAGTAAAACGTTTTCTAACGATAGAAGTGCGAAGGTCATGTTAGGTTGAGTTATGTTAGTTTAAGCTAGGTAGCGTCGTGAAACTACCAAAAACAACGTCATCTAACGAGATAGTGTTGTTTTATTGCGAGTACGAAACTGCGATAGGTGAAATGTTGTGAAAGCACACAAAACGGCATGAACAAGCCAAATACTGCGTGTTGTACCGTTACAAGTGCGAAACTGCTATGTTGTGATATTCTCGTTAAAGCGCATGCAAGCATCGTGAAACCTTAAAGAACGATGTCATTTAGCGAGATACAGCGTTCTGTACTGCAATAAGTTGGTGAAAAACTGTGAGGTTATGCAAATATCCTAATTGTGAACGAAACAGTGTAATAGAGCGTTTTTTAATACAAATGCGAATGTTAGGTTAGGTTAAGATATGAACCGTCGTAAAACCGCATTAAACAATGTCACTTAGTGAGATGCAGTGTTTTTCACCATTACAAGTCGGGAACTGCGATATCTAATGTGAAAGCGCTTGCAAACGTCGTTAGGTTAGGTTAGGTTAGGTTAGGTTAGGTTAGGTTACGTTAGGTTAGGTTAGGTTAGGTTTGGTTAGGTTAGGTTAGGTTAGGTTAGGTTAGGGTATGTTAGGTAAGGTTTGGTCAGGTTAGGTTAGGTTAGGTTGGTTTAGGTAAGGTTAGGTTAGGTTAAGATATGAACCGCGCTAAAACCGCATTAAACAAGGTCACTTAGTGAGATGCTGTGTTTTTCACCATTACAAGTCGGGAACTGCGATATCTAATGTGAAAGCGCATGAAACCGTCGTAATCTTGTAGAAAACATTGTAAAGTAGCGAATAAAACGTTTTCTAACGATAGAAGTGCGAAGGTTCGGTTAGTTTGAGCTAGGTAGCGTCGTGAAACCACCAAAAACGATGTCATCTAACGAGATAGTGTTGTTTTATTGCGAGTACGAAACTGCGATAGGTGAAATATTGGGAAAGCACACAAAATGGCATGAACTAGCCAGATACTGCGTCTTGTGCCGTTACAAGTGCGAAACTGCTTTATTGTGATATTCTCGTTAAAGCGCATGCAAGTATCGTGAAACCTTAAAGAACGATGTCATTTAGCGAGATACAGCGTTCTGTACTGTAATACGTTGGTGAGAAACTGTGAGGTCAAGCAAATATCGTAATTGTGAACGAAACAGTGTAATTCAGCGTATTTAGATACAAGTGCGAATGTTAGGTTAGGTTGAGATATCAACCGTCGTAAAACCGCATTAAACAATGTCACTTAGTGAGATGTAGTGTTTTTCAACATTACAAGTCGGGAACTACGATATCTAATGTGAAAGCGCATGAAACCGTCGTAATCTTGTAGAAAACATTGTAAAGTTGCGAGTAAAACGTTTTCTAACGATAGAAGTGCGAAGGTTAGCTTGAGTTATGTTAGTTTAAGCTATGTAGCGTCGTGAAACTACCAAAAACGACGTCATCTAACGAGATAGTGTTGTTTTATTGCGAGTATTAAACTGCGATAGGTGAAATGTTGTGAATGCACACAAAACGGCATGAACAAGCCAAATACTGCGTGTTCTACCGTTACAAGTGCGAAACTGCTATATTGTGATATTCTCGTTAAAGCGCATGCAAGCATCGTGAAACCTTAAAGAACAATGTCATTTAGCGAGATACAGCGTTCTGTACTGCAATAAGTTGGTGAAAAACTGTGAGGTTATGCGAATATCGTAATTGTGAACGAAATAGTGTAATAGAGCGTTTTTCAATACAAGTACGAATGTTAGGTTAGGTTAAGATATGAACCGTCGTAAAACCGCATTAAACAATGTCACTTAGTGAGATGCAGTGTTTTTCACCATTACAAGTTGGGAACTGCGATATCTAATGTGAAAGCGCTTGCAAACGTCGTTAGGTTAGGTTAGGTTGGGTTAGGTTAGGTTTGGTTAGGTTGGGTTGGGTTGGGTTAGGTTAGGTTAGGTTAGGTAAGGTTAGGTTAGGTTAGGTTAGGTTAAGGTATGAACCGTCGTAAAACCGCATTAAACAATGTCACTTAGTGAGATGCAGTGTTTTTCACCTTTACAAGTTGGGAACTGTGATATCTAATGTGAAAGCGCTTGAAACCGTCGTAATGTGGTAGAAAGCAATGTAAAGTAGCGAGTAAAACGTTTTCTAACGATAGAAGTGCGAAGGTCATGTTAGGTTGAGTTATGTTTGTTTAAGCTAGGTAGCGTCGTGAAACCACCAAAAACGACGTCATCTAACGAGATAGTGTTGTTTTATTGCGAGTACAAAACTGCGATAGGTAAAATGTTGTGAAAGCACACAAAACGGCATGAACAAGCCAAATACTGCGTGTTGTACCGTTACAAGTGCGAAACTGCTATGTTGTGACATTCTCGGTAAAGCGCATGCAAGTATCGTGAAACCTTAAAGAACGATGTCATTTAGCGAGATACAGCGTTCTGTACTGTAATAAGTTAATGAGAAACTGTGAGGTCAAGCAAATATCGTAATTGTGAACGAAACAGTGTAATTGAGCGTCTTTAGATACAAGTGCGAATGTTAGGTTAGGTTGACATATCAACCGTCGTAAAACCGCATTAAACAATGTCACTTAGTGAGATGTAGTGTTTTTCAACATTACAAGTCGGGAACTACGATATCTAATGTGAAAGCGCTTGCAACCGTCGTTAGGTTAGGTTAGGTTGGGTTAGGTTAGGTTAGGTTAGGTTGGGTTGGGTTGGGTTAGGTTGGGTTGGGTTGGGTTAGGTTAGGTTAGGTTAGGTAAGGTTAGGTTAGGTTAGGTTAGGTTAAGGTATGAACCGTCGTAAAACCGCATTAAACAATGTCACTTAGTGAGATGCAGTGTTTTTCACCTTTACAAGTTGGGAACTGTGATATCTAATGTGAAAGCGCTTGAAACCGTCGTAATGTGGTAGAAAACATTGTAAAGTGGCGAGTAAAACGTTTTTTAACGATAGAAGTGCGAAGGTTAGGTTAGGTTAGGTTAGTTTAAGCTAGGTAGCGTCGTGAAACTACCAAAAACTACGTCATCTAACGAGATAGTGTTGTTTTATAGCGAGTATTAAACTGCGATAGGTGAAATGTTGTGAAAGCACACAAAACGGCATGAACAAGCCAAATACTGCGTGTTCTACCGTTACAAGTGCGAAACTGCTATATTGTGATATTGTCGTTAAAGCGTATGCAAGCATCGTGAAACCTTAAAGAACAATGTCATTTAGCGAGATACAGCGTTCTGTACTGCAATAAGTTGGTGAAAAACTGTGAGGTTATGCAAATATCGTAATTGTTAACACAACAGTGTAATAGAGCGTTTTTAGATACAAGTGCGAATGTTAGGTTAGGTTAAGATATGAACCGTCGTAAAACCGCATTAAACAATGTCAATTACTGAGATGCAGTGTTTTTCACCATTAAAAGTGGGGAACTGCGATATTTAATGTGAAAGCGCTTGCAACCGTCGTTAGGTTAGGTTAGGTTAGGTTAGGTTAGGTTAGGTTTGGTTAGGTTAGGTTAGGTTAGGTTAGGTTCGATTAGGTTAGGTTGGGTTGAGTTGGGTTAGGTTAGGTTAGGTTAGGTTAGGTTAGGTTGGGTTAGGTTAGGTTAGGTTACGTTAGGTTAGGTTAGGTTAGGTTACGTTAGGTTAGTTTAGGTTAGGTAAGGATAATTTGGTTAGGTTAGGTAAGGTTAGGTTAGGTTAGGTTAGGTTGGGTTGGGTGTTGTTGGGTTGGGTTGGGTTAGGTTGGGTTAGGTTAGGTTACGTTAGCTTAGGTTAGGTTAGGTTACGTTAGGTTATGTTAGGTTAGGTTAGGTTACGTTAGGTTAGGTTAGGTCAGGTAAGGTTAGGTTACGTTAGAATAGGTTAGGTTAGGTTACGTTAGGTTAGGTTAAGTTAGGTTAGGTTAGGTTTGGTTAGGTTAGGTTAGGTTAGCTCAGGTTAGGTTGGGTTGGGTTGGGTTAGGTTGGGTTAGGTTAGGTTAGGTTAGGTTGGGTTAGGTTAGTTTAGGTTAGGTTAGGTTAGGTTAGGTTGGGTTGGGTTGGGTTAGGTTAGGTTAGGTTAGGTTAGGTAAGGTTAGGTTAGGTTAGGTTAGGTTAGGTTAAGGTATGAACCGTCGTAAAACCGCATTAAACAATGTCACTTAGTGAGATGCAGTGTTTTTCACCTTTACAAGTTGGGAACTGTGATATCTAATGTGAAAGCGCTTGAAACCGTCGTAATGTTGTAGAAAGCAATGTAAAGTAGCGAGTAAAACGTTTTCTAACGATAGAAGTGCGAAGGTCATGTTAGGTTGAGTTATGTTAGTTTAAGCTAGGTAGCGTCGTGAAACTACCAAACACAACGTCATCTAACGAGATAGTGTTGTTTTATTGCGAGTACGAAACTGCGATAGGTGAAATGTTGTGAAAGCACACAAAACGGCATGAACAAGCCCAATACTGCGTGTTGTACCGTTACAAGTGCGAAACTGCTATGTTGTGATATTCTCGTTAAAGCGCATGCAAGCATCGTGAAACCTTAAAGAACGATGTCATTTAGCGAGATACAGCGTTCTGTACTGCAAGTTGGTGAAAAACTGTGAGGTTATGCAAATATCCTAATTGTGAACGAAACAGTGTAATGGAGCGTTTTTTAATACAAGTGCGAATGTTAGGTTAGTTTAAGATATGAACCGTCGTAAAACCGCATTAAACAATGTCACTTAGTGAGATGCAGTGTTTTTCACCATTACAAGTCGGGAACTGCGATATCTAATGTGAAAGCGCTTGCAAACGTGGTTAGGTTAGGTTAGGTTAGGTTAGGTTAGGTTACGTTAGGTTAGGTTAGGTTAGGTTAGGTTTGGTTAGGTTAGGTTAGGTTAGGTTAGGTTAGGGTATGTTAGGTAAGGTTTGGTTAGGTTAGGTTAGGTTAGGTTGGTTTAGGTAAGGTTAGGTTAGGTTAAGATATGAACCGCGCTGAAACCGCATTAAACATGTCACTTAGTGAGATGCTGTGTTTTTCACCATTACAAGTCGGGAACTGCGATATCTAATGTGAAAGCGCATGAAACCGTCGTAATCTTGTAGAAAACATTGTAAAGTGGCGAGTAAAACGTTTTCTAACGATAGAAGTGCGAAGGTTAGGTTAGGTTAGGTTAGTTTAAGCTAGGTAGCGTCGTGAAACTACCAAAAACGACGTCATCTAACGAGATAGTGTTTTTTATTGCGAGTACGAAACTGCGATAGGTGAAATATTGGGAAAGCACGCAAAATGGCATGAACTAGCCAGATACTGCGTCTTGTGCCGTTACAAGTGCGAAACTGCTATATTGTGATATTCTCGTTAAAGCGCATGCAAGCATCGTGAAACCTTAAAGAACAATGTCATTTAGCGAGATACAGCGTTCTGTACTGCAATAAGTTGGTGAAAAACTGTGAGGTTATGCAAATATCGTAATTGTGAACGAAACAGTGTAATAGAGCGTTTTTCAATACAAGTACGAATGTTAGGTTAGGTTAAGATATGAACCGTCGTAAAACCGCATTAAACAATGTCACTTAGTGAGATGCAGTGTTTTTCAACATTACAAGTTGGGAACTGCGATATCTAATGTGAAAGCGCTTGCAAACGTCGTTAGGTTAGGTTAGGTTAGGTTAGGTTACGTTAGGTTAGGTTTGGTTAGGTTAGGTTAGGTTAGGTTAGGTTACGTTAGGTTAGGTTTGGTTAGGTTAGGTTAGGTTATGTTAGGTTAGGTTGGGTTAGGTTAGGTTAAGTTACGTTAGGTTAAGGCATGAACCGTCGTAAAACCGCAATAAACAATGTCACTTAGTGAGATGCAGTGTTTTTCACCTTTACAAGTTGGGAACTGCGATATCTAATGTGAAAGCGCTTGAAACCGTCGTAATGTTGTAGAAAGCAATGTAAAGTAGCGAGTAAAACGTTTTCAAACGATAGAAGTGCGAAGGTTATGTTAGGTTGAGTTATGTTAGTTTAAGCTAGGTAGCGTCGTGAAACCACCAAAAACGACGTCATCTAACGAGATAGTGTTGTTTTATTGCGAGTACGAAACTGCGATAGGTAAAATGTGAAAGCACACAAAACGGCATGAACAAGCCAAATACTGCGTGTTGTACCGTTACAAGTGCGAAACTGCTATGTTGTGACATTCTCGGTAAAGCGCATGCAAGTATCGTGAAACCTTAAAGAACGATGTCATTTAGCGAGATACAGCGTTCTGTACTGTAATAAGTTGGTGAGAAACTGTGAGGTCAAGCAAATATCGTAATTGTGAACGAAACAGTGTAATTGAGCGTCTTTAGATACAAGTGCGAATGTTAGGTTAGGTTGACATATCAACCGTCGTAAAACCGCATTAAACAATGTCACTTAGTGAGATGTAGTGTTTTTCAACATTACAAGTCGGGAACTACGATATCTAATGTGAAAGCGCATGAAACCGTCGTAATCTTGTAGAAAACATTGTAAAGTGGCGAGTAAAACGTTTTCTAACAATAGAAGTGCGAAGGTTAGGTTAGGTTAGGTTAGTTTAAGCTAGGTAGCGTCGTGAAACTACCAAAAACGACGTCATCTAACGAGATAGTGTTGTTTTATAGCGAGTAATAAACTGCGATAGGTGAAATGTTGTGAAAGCACACAAAACGGCATGAACAAGCCAAATACTGCGTGTTCTACCGTTACAAGTGCGAAACTGCTATATTGTATTGTGATATTCTCGTTAAAGCGCATGCAAGCATCGTGAAACCTTAAAGAACAATGTCATTTAGCGAGATACAGCGTTCTGTACTGCAATAAGTTGGTGAAAAACTGTGAGGTTATGCAAATATCGTAATTGTGAACAAAACAGTGTAATAGAGCGTTTTTAGATACAAGTGCGAATGTTAGGTTAGGTTAAGATATGAACCGTCGTAAAACCGCATTAAACAATGTCAATTACTGAGATGCAGTGTTTTTCACCATTAAAAGTGGGGAACTGCGATATTTAATGTGAAAGCGCTTGCAACCGTCGTTAGGTTAGGCTAGGTTAGGTTAGGTTAGGTTAGGTTGGTTTGGTTAGGTTAGGTTAGGTTAGGTTAGATTAGGTTAGGTTGGGTTGAGTTCGGTTAGGTTAGGTTAGGTTAGGTTAGGTTGGGTTAGGTTAGGTTAGGTTACGTTAGGTTACGTTAGGTTACGTTAGGTTACGTTAGGTTAGGTTAGGTTAGGTTACGTTAGGTTATGTTAGGTTAGGTTAGGTTACGTTAGGTTAGGTTAGGTCAGGTAAGGTTAGGTTACGTTAGAATAGGTTAGGTTAGGTTACGTTAGGTTAGGTTAAGTTAGGTTAGGTTAGGTTTGGTTTGGTTAGGTTAGGTTAGCTTAGGTTAGGTTAGGTTGGGTTGGGTTGGGTTAGGTTGGGTTGGGTTGGGTTAGGTTAGGTTAGGTTAGGTAAGGTTAGGTTAGGTTAGGTTAGGTTAAGGTATGAACCGTCGTAAAACCGCATTAAACAATGTCACTTAGTGAGATGCAGTGTTTTTCACCTTTACAAGTTGGGAACTGTGATATCTAATGTGAAAGCGCTTGAAACCGTCGTAATGTGGTAGAAAGCAATGTAAAGTAGCGAGTAAAACGTTTTGTAACGATAGAAGTGCGAAGGTGATGTTAGGTTGAGTTATGTTAGTTTAAGCTAGGTAGCGTCGTGAAACTACCAACAACAACGTCATCTAACGAGATAGTGTTGTTTTATTGCGAGTATTAAACTGCGATAGGTGAAACGTTGTGAATGCACACAAAACGGCATGAACAAGCCAAATACTGCGTGTTCTACTGTTACAAGTGCGAAACTGCTATATTGTGATATTCTTGTTAAAGCGCATGCAAGCATCGTGAAACCTTAAAGAACAATGTCATTTAGCGAGATACAGCGTTCTGTACTGCAATAAGTTGGTGAAAAACTGTGAGGTTATGCAAATATCGTAATTGTGAACGAAACAGTGTAATAGAGCGTTTTTCAATACAAGTACGAATGTTAGGTTAGGTTAAGATATGAACCGTCGTAAAACCGCATTAAACAATGTCACTTAAGTGAGATGCAGTGTTTTTCACCATTACAAGTTGGGAACTGCGATATCTAATGTGAAAGCGCTTGCAAACGTCGTTAGGTTAGGTTAGGTTAGGTTAGGTTAGGTTTGGTTAGGTTAGGTTAGGTTAGGTTGGGTTAGGTTAGGTTAAGTTACGTTAGGTTAGGTTGGGTTAGGTTAGGTTAGGTTACGTTAGGTTAGGTTAGGTTACGTTAGGTTAGGTTAGGTTAGGTTACGTTAGGTTAGGTTAGGTTAGGTAAGGATAATTTGGTTAGGTTAGGTAAGGTTAGGTTAGGTTAGGTTAGGTGTGGTTGGGTGTTGTTGGGTTGGGTTGGGTTGGGTTAGGATGGGTTAGGTTAGGTTAGGTTACGTTAGGTTAGGTTAGGTTAGGTTACATTATGTTATGTTAGGTTAGGTTAGGTTACGTTAGGTTAGGTTAGGTCAGGTAAGGTTAGGTTACGTTAGAATAGGTTAGGTTAGGTTACGTTAGGTTAGGTTCAGTTAGGTTAGGTTAGGTTTGGTTAGGTTAGCTTAGGTTAGCTTAGGTTAGGTTAGGTTGGGTTGGGTTGGGTTAGGTTGGGTTAGGTTAGGTTAGGTTAGGTTAGGTTGGGTTAGGTTAGTTTAGGTTAGGTTAGGTTAGGTTAGGTTGGGTTGGGTTGGGTTAGGTTAGGTTAGGTTAGGTAAGGTTAGGTTAGGTTAGGTTAGGTTAGGTTAAGGTATGAACCGTCGTAAAACCGCATTAAACAATGTCACTTAGTGAGATGCAGTGTTTTTCACCTTTACAAGTTGGGAACAGTGATATCTAATGTGAAAGCGCTTGAAACCGTCGTAATGTTGTAGAAAGCAATGTAAAGTAGCGAGTAAAACGTTTACTAACGATAGAAGTGCTAAGGTCATGTTAAGTTGAGTTATGTTAGTTTAAGCTAGGTAGCGTCGTGAAACTACCAAAAACAACGTCATCTAACGAGATAGTGTTGTTTTATTGCGAGTACGAAACTGCGATAGGTGAAATGTTGTGAAAGCACACAAAACGGCATGAACAAGCCAAATACTGCGTGTTGTACCGTTACAAGTGCGAAACTGCTATGTTGTGATATTCTCGCTAAAGCGCATGCAAGCATCGTGAAACCTTAAAGAACGATGTCATTTAGCGAGATACAGCGTTCTGTACTGCAAGTTGGTGAAAAACTGTTAGGTTATGCAAATATCCTAATTGTGAACGAAACAGTGTAATGGAGCGTTTTTTAATACAAGTGCGAATGTTAGGTTAGTTTAAGATATGAACCGTCGTAAAACCGCATTAAACAATGTCACTTAGTGAGATGCAGTGTTTTTCACCATTACAAGTCGGGAACTGCGATATCTAATGTGAAAGCGCTTGCAAACGTCGTTAGGTTAGGTTAGGTTAGGTTAGGTTAGGTTAGGTTACGTTAGGTTAGGTTAGGTTAGGTTTGGTTAGGTTAGGTTAGGTTAGGTTAGGTTAGGGTATGTTAGGTAAGGTTTGGTTAGGTTAGGTTAGGTTAGGTTGGTTTAGGTAAGGTTAGGTTAGGTTAAGATATGAACCGCGCTAAAACCGCATTAAACAAGGTCACTTAGTGAGATGCTGTGTTTTTCACCATTACAAGTCGGGAACTGCGATATCTAATGTGAAAGCGCATGAAACCGTCGTAATCTTGTAGAAAACATTGTAAAGTAGCGAATAAAACGTTTTCTAACGATAGAAGTGCGAAGGTTCGGTTAGTTTGAGCTAGGTAGCGTCGTGAAACCACCAAAAACGATGTCATCTAACGAGATAGTGTTGTTTTATTGCGAGTACGAAACTGCGATAGGTGAAATATTGGGAAAGCACACAAAATGGCATGAACTAGCCAGATACTGCGTCTTGTGCCGTTACAAGTGCGAAACTGCTTTATTGTGATATTCTCGTTAAAGCGCATGCAAGTATCGTGAAACCTTAAAGAACGATGTCATTTAGCGAGATACAGCGTTCTGTACTGTAATAAGTTGGTGAGAAACTGTGAGGTCAAGCAAATATCGTAATTGTGAACGAAACAGTGTAATTCAGCGTATTTAGATACAAGTGCGAATGTTAGGTTAGGTTGAGATATCAACCGTCGTAAAACCGCATTAAACAATGTCACTTAGTGAGATGTAGTGTTTTTCAACATTACAAGTCGGGAACTACGATATCTAATGTGAAAGCGCATGAAACCGTCGTAATCTTGTAGAAAACATTGTAAAGTTGCGAGTAAAACGTTTTCTAACGATAGAAGTGCGAAGGTTAGCTTGAGTTATGTTAGTTTAAGCTATGTAGCGTCGTGAAACTACCAAAAACGACGTCATCTAACGAGATAGTGTTGTTTTATTGCGAGTATTAAACTGCGATAGGTGAAATGTTGTGAATGCACACAAAACGGCATGAACAAGCCAAATACTGCGTGTTCTACCGTCACAAGTGCGAAACTGCTATATTGTGATATTCTCGTTAAAGCGCATGCAAGCATCGTGAAACCTTAAAGAACAATGTCATTTAGCGAGATACAGCGTTCTGTACTGCAATAAGTTGGTGAAAAACTGTGAGGTTATGCGAATATCGTAATTGTGAACGAAACAGTGTAATAGAGCGTTTTTCAATACAAGTACGAATGTTAGGTTAGGTTAAGATATGAACCGTCGTAAAACCGCATTAAACAATGTCACTTAGTGAGATGCAGTGTTTTTCACCATTACAAGTTGGGAACTGCGATATCTAATGTGAAACGCTTGCAAACGTCGTTAGGTTAGGTTAGGTTAGGTTAGGTTAGGTTAGGTTAGGTTGGGTTGGGTTGGGTTAGGTTGGGTTGGGTTGGGTTAGGTTAGGTTAGGTTAGGTAAGGTTAGGTTAGGTTAGGTTAGGTTAAGGTATGAACCGTCGTAAAACCGCATTAAACAATGTCACTTAGTGAGATGCAGTGTTTTTCACCTTTACAAGTTGGGAACTGTGATATCTAATGTGAAAGCGCTTGAAACCGTCGTAATGTGGTAGAAAGCAATGTAAAGTAGCGAGTAAAACGTTTTCTAACGATAGAAGTGCGAAGGTCATGTTAGGTTGAGTTATGTTAGTTTAAGCTAGGTAGCGTCGTGAAACCACCAAAAACGACGTCATCTAACGAGATAGTGTTGTTTCATTGCGAGTACGAAACTGCGATAGGTAAAATGTTGTGAAAGCACACAAAACGGCATGAACAAGCCAAATACTGCGTGTTGTACCGTTACAAGTGCGAAACTGCTATGTTGTGACATTCTCGGTAAAGCGCATGCAAGTATCGTGAAACCTTAAAGAACGATGTCATTTAGCGAGATACAGCGTTCTGTACTGTAATAAGTTGGTGAGAAACTGTGAGGTCAAGCAAATATCGTAATTGTGAACGAAACAGTGTAATTGAGCGTCTTTAGATACAAGTGCGAATGTTAGGTTAGGTTGACATATCAACCGTCGTAAAACCGCATTAAACAATGTCACTTAGTGAGATGTAGTGTTTTTCAACATTACAAGTCGGGAACTACGATATCTAATGTGAAAGCGCATGAAACCGTCGTAATCTTGTAGAAAACATTGTAAAGTGGCGAGTAAAACGTTTTTTAACGATAGAAGTGCGAAGGTTAGGTTAGGTTAGGTTAGTTTAAGCTAGGTAGCGTCGTAAAACTACCAAAAACTACGTCATCTAACGAGATAGTGTTGTTTTATAGCGAGTATTAAACTGCGATAGGTGAAATGTTGTGAAAGCACACAAAACGGCATGAACAAGCTAAATACTGCGTGTTCTACCGTTACAAGTGCGAAACTGCTATATTGTGATATTGTCGTTAAAGCGTATGCAAGCATCGTGAAACCTTAAAGAACAATGTCATTTAGCGAGATACAGCGTTCTGTACTGCAATAAGTTGGTGAAAAACTGTGAGGTTATGCAAATATCGTAATTGTTAACACAACAGTGTAATAGAGCGTTTTTAGATACAAGTGCGAATGTTAGGTTAGGTTAAGATATGAACCGTCGTAAAACCGCATTAAACAATGTCAATTACTGAGATGCAGTGTTTTTCACCATTAAAAGTGGGGAACTGCGATATTTAATGTGAAAGCGCTTGCAACCGTCGTTAGGTTAGGCTAGGTTAGGTTAGGTTAGGTTAGGTTAGGTTTGGTTAGGTTAGGTTAGGTTAGATTAGGTTAGGTTGGGTTGAGTTGGGTTAGGTTAGGTTAGGTTAGGTTAGGTTGGGTTAGGTTAGGTTAGGTTACGTTAGGTTACGTTAGGTTACGTTAGGTTAGGTTAGGTTAGGTTACGTTAGGTTATGTTAGGTTAGGTTAGGTTACGTTAGGTTAGGTTAGGTCAGGTAAGGTTAGGTTACGTTAGAATAGGTTAGGTTAGGTTACGATAGGTTAGGTTAAGTTAGGTTAGGTTAGGTTTGGTTTGGTTAGGTTAGGTTAGCTTAGGTTAGGTTAGGTTGGGTTGGGTTGGGTTAGGTTGGGTTGGGTTGGGTTAGGTTAGGTTAGGTTAGGTAAGGTTAGGTTAGGTTAGGTTAGGTTAAGGTATGAACCGTCGTAAAACCGCATTAAACAATGTCACTTAGTGAGATGCAGTGTTTTTCACCTTTACAAGTTGGGAACTGTGATATCTAATGTGAAAGCGCTTGAAACCGTCGTAATGTGGTAGAAAGCAATGTAAAGTAGCGAGTAAAACGTTTTGTAACGATAGAAGTGCGAAGGTCATGTTAGGTTGAGTTATGTTAGTTTAAGCTAGGTAGCGTCGTGAAACTACCAACAACAACGTCATCTAACGAGATAGTGTTGTTTTATTGCGAGTATTAAACTGCGATAGGTGAAACGTGAATGCACACAAAACGGCATGAACAAGCCAAATACTGCGTGTTCTACTGTTACAAGTGCGAAACTGCTATATTGTGATATTCTTGTTAAAGCGCATGCAAGCATCGTGAAACCTTAAAGAACAATGTCATTTAGCGAGATACAGCGTTTTGTACTGCAATAAGTTGGTGAAAAACTGTGAGGTTATGCAAATATCGTAATTGTGAACGAAACAGTGTAATAGAGCGTTTTTCAATACAAGTACGAATGTTAGGTTAGGTTAAGATATGAACCGTCGTAAAACCGCATTAAACAATGTCACTTAAGTGAGATGCAGTGTTTTTCACCATTACAAGTTGGGAACTGCGATATCTAATGTGAAAGCGCTTGCAAACGTCGTTAGGTTAGGTTAGGTTAGGTTAGGTTAGGTTAGGTTTGGTTAGGTTAGGTTAGGTTAGGTTGGGTTAGGTTAGGTTAAGTTACGTTAGGTTAGGTTGGGTTAGGTTAGGTTAGGTTACGTTAGGTTAGGTTAGGTTACGTTAGGTTAGGTTAGGTTAGGTTACGTTAGGTTAGGTTAGGTTAGGTAAGGATAATTTGGTTAGGTTAGGTAAGGTTAGGTTAGGTTAGGTTAGGTGTGGTTGGGTGTTGTTGGGTTGGGTTGGGTTGGGTTAGGTTGGGTTAGGTTAGGTTAGGTTACGTTAGGTTAGGTTAGGTTAGGTTACGTTATGTTATGTTAGGTTAGGTTAGGTTACGTTAGGTTAGGTTAGGTCAGGTAAGGTTAGGTTACGTTAGAATAGGTTAGGTTAGGTTACGTTAGGTTAGGTTCAGTTAGGTTAGGTTAGGTTTGGTTAGGTTAGCTTAGGTTAGCTTAGGTTAGGTTAGGTTGGGTTGGGTTGGGTTAGGTTGGGTTAGGTTAGGTTAGGTTAGGTTAGGTTGGGTTAGGTTAGTTTAGGTTAGGTTAGGTTAGGTTAGGTTGGGTTGGGTTGGGTTAGGTTAGGTTAGGTTAGGTAAGGTTAGGTTAGGTTAGGTTAGGTTAGGTTAAGGTATGAACCGTCGTAAAACCGCATTAAACAATGTCACTTAGTGAGATGCAGTGTTTTTCACCTTTACAAGTTGGGAACAGTGATATCTAATGTGAAAGCGCTTGAAACCGTCGTAATGTTGTAGAAAGCAATGTAAAGTAGCGAGTAAAACGTTTACTAACGATAGAAGTGCTAAGGTCATGTTAAGTTGAGTTATGTTAGTTTAAGCTAGGTAGCGTCGTGAAACTACCAAAAACAACGTCATCTAACGAGATAGTGTTGTTTTATTGCGAGTACGAAACTGCGATAGGTGAAATGTGAAAGCACACAAAACGGCATGAACAAGCCAAATACTGTGTGTTGTACCGTTACAAGTGCGAAACTGCTATGTTGTGATATTCTCGTTAAAGCGCATGCAAGCATCGTGAAACCTTAAAGAACGATGTCATTTAGCGAGATACAGCGTTCTGTACTGCAAGTTGGTGAAAAACTGTGAGGTTATGCAAATATCCTAATTGTGAACGAAACAGTGTAATGGAGCGTTTTTTAATACAAGTGCGAATGTTAGGTTAGTTTAAGATATGAACCGTCGTAAAACCGCATTAAACAATGTCACTTAGTGAGATGCAGTGTTTTTCACCATTACAAGTCGGGAACTGCGATATCTAATGTGAAAGCGCTTGCAAACGTCGTTAGGTTAGGTTAGGTTAGGTTAGGTTAGGTTAGGTTACGTTAGGTTAGGTTAGGTTAGGTTTGGTTAGGTTTGGTTAGGTTAGGTTAGGTTAGGTTAGGTTAGGGTATGTTAGGTAAGGTTTGGTTAGGTTAGGTTAGGTTAGGTTGGTTTAGGTAAGGTTAGGTTAGGTTAAGATATGAACCGCGCTAAAACCGCATTAAACAAGGTCACTTAGTGAGATGCTGTGTTTTTCACCATTACAAGTCGGGAACTGCGATATCTAATGTGAAAGCGCATGAAACCGTCGTAATGTGGTAGAAAGCAATGTAAAGTAGCGAGTAAAACGTTTTCTAACGATAGAAGTGCGAAGGTCATGTTAGGTTGAGTTATGTTAGTTTAAGCTAGGTAGCGTCGTGAAACCACCAAAAACGACGTCATCTAACGAGATAGTGTTGTTTTATTGCGAGTACGAAACTGCGATAGGTAAAATGTTGTGAAAGCACACAAAACGGCATGAACAAGCCAAATACTGCGTGTTGTACCGTTACAAGTGCGAAACTGCTATGCTGTGACATTCTCGGTAAAGCGCATGCAAGTATCGTGAAACCTTAAAGAACGATGTCATTTAGCGAGATACAGCGTTCTGTACTGTAATAAGTTGGTGAGAAACTGTGAGGTCAAGCAAATATCGTAATTGTGAACGAAACAGTGTAATTGAGCGTCTTTAGATACAAGTGCGAATGTTAGGTTAGGTTGACATATCAACCGTCGTAAAACCGCATTAAACAATGTCACTTAGTGAGATGTAGTGTTTTTCAACATTACAAGTCGGGAACTACGATATCTAATGTGAAAGCGCATGAAACCGTCGTAATCTTGTAGAAAACATTGTAAAGTGGCGAGTAAAACGTTTTTTAACGATAGAAGTGCGAAGGTTAGGTTAGGTTAGGTTAGTTTAAGCTAGGTAGCGTCGTGAAACTACCAAAAACTACGTCATCTAACGAGATAGTGTTGTTTTATAGCGAGTATTAAACTGCGATAGGTGAAATGTTGTGAAAGCACACAAAACGGCATGAACAAGCTAAATACTGCGTGTTCTACCGTTACAAGTGCGAAACTGCTATATTGTGATATTGTCGTTAAAGCGTATGCAAGCATCGTGAAACCTTAAAGAACAATGTCATTTAGCGAGATACAGCGTTCTGTACTGCAATAAGTTGGTGAAAAACTGTGAGGTTATGCAAATATCGTAATTGTTAACACAACAGTGTAATAGAGCGTTTTTAGATACAAGTGCGAATGTTAGGTTAGGTTAAGATATGAACCGTCGTAAAACCGCATTAAACAATGTCAATTACTGAGATGCAGTGTTTTTCACCATTAAAAGTGGGGAACTGCGATATTTAATGTGAAAGCGCTTGCAACCGTCGTTAGGTTAGGTTAGGTTAGGTTAGGTTAGGTTTGGTTTGGTTAGGTTAGGTTAGGTTAGGTTCGATTAGGTTAGGTTGGGTTGAGTTGGGTTAGGTTAGGTTAGGTTAGGTTAGGTTAGGTTGGGTTAGGTTAGGTTAGGTTACGTTAGGTTAGGTTAGGTTAGGTTACGTTAGGTTAGTTTAGGTTAGGTAAGGATAATTTGGTTAGGTTAGGTAAGGTTAGGTTAGGTTAGGTTAGGTTGGGTTGGGTGTTGTTGGGTTGGGTTGGGTTGGGTTAGGTTGGGTTAGGTTAGGTTACGTTAGCTTAGGTTAGGTTAGGTTACGTTAGGTTATGTTAGGTTAGGTTAGGTTACGTTAGGTTAGGTTAGGTCAGGTAAGGTTAGGTTACGTTAGAATAGGTTAGGTTAGGTTACGTTAGGTTAGGTTAAGTTAGGTTAGGTTAGGTTTGGTTAGGTTAGGTTAGGTTAGCTCAGGTTAGGTTGGGTTGGGTTGGGTTAGGTTGGGTTAGGTTAGGTTAGGTTAGGTTGGGTTAGGTTAGTTTAGGTTAGGTTAGGTTAGGTTAGGTTGGGTTGGGTTGGGTTAGGTTAGGTTAGGTTAGGTTAGGTAAGGTTAGGTTAGGTTAGGTTAGGTTAGGTTAAGGTATGAACCGTCGTAAAACCGCATTAAACAATGTCACTTAGTGAGATGCAGTGTTTTTCACCTTTACAAGTTGGGAACTGTGATATCTAATGTGAAAGCGCTTGAAACTGTCGTAATGTTGTAGAAAGCAATGTAAAGTAGCGAGTAAAACGTTTTCTAACGATAGAAGTGCGAAGGTCATGTTAGGTTGAGTTATGTTAGTTTAAGCTAGGTAGCGTCGTGAAACTACCAAAAACAACGTCATCTAACGAGATAGTGTTGTTTTATTGCGAGTACGAAACTGCGATAGGTGAAATGTTGTGAAAGCACACAAAACGGCATGAACAAGCCAAACACTGCGTGTTGTACCGTTACAAGTGCGAAACTGCTATGTTGTGATATTCTCGTTAAAGCGCATGCAAGCATCGTGAAACCTTAAAGAACGATGTCATTTAGCGAGATACAGCGTTCTGTACTGCAAGTTGGTGAAAAACTGTGAGGTTATGCAAATATCCTAATTGTGAACGAAACAGTGTAATGGAGCGTTTTTTAATACAAGTGCGAATGTTAGGTTAGTTTAAGATATGAACCGTCGTAAAACCGCATTAAACAATGTCACTTAGTGAGATGCAGTGTTTTTCACCATTACAAGTCGGGAACTGCGATATCTAATGTGAAAGCGCTTGCAAACGTGGTTAGGTTAGGTTAGGTTAGGTTAGGTTAGGTTACGTTAGGTTAGGTTAGGTTAGGTTAGGTTTGGTTAGGTTAGGTTAGGTTAGGTTAGGGTATGTTAGGTAAGGTTTGGTTAGGTTAGGTTAGGTTAGGTTGGTTTAGGTAAGGTTAGGTTAGGTTAAGATATGAACCGCGCTGAAACCGCATTAAACATGTCACTTAGTGAGATGCTGTGTTTTTCACCATTACAAGTCGGGAACTGCGATATCTAATGTGAAAGCGCATGAAACCGTCGAAATCTTGTAGAAAACATTGTAAAGTAGCGAATAAAACGTTTTCTAACGATAGAAGTGTGAAGGTTCGGTTAGTTTTAGCTAGGTAGCGTCGTGAAACCACCAAAAACGATGTCATCTAACGAGATAGTGTTGTTTTATTGCGAGTACGAAACTGCGATAGGTGAAATATTGGGAAAGCACGCAAAATGGCATGAACTAGCCAGATACTGCGTCTTGTGCCGTTACAAGTGCGAAACTGCTATATTGTGATATTCTCGTTAAAGCGCATGCAAGCATCGTGAAACCTTAAAGAACAATGTCATTTAGCGAGATACAGCGTTCTGTACTGCAATAAGTTGGTGAAAAACTGTGAGGTTATGCAAATATCGTAATTGTGAACGAAACAGTGTAATAGAGCGTTTTTCAATACAAGTACGAATGTTAGGTTAGGTTAAGATATGAACCGTCGTAAAACCGCATTAAACAATGTCACTTAGTGAGATGCAGTGTTTTTCAACATTACAAGTTGGGAACTGCGATATCTATTGTGAAAGCGCTTGCAAACGTCGTTAGGTTAGGTTAGGTTAGGTTAGGTTACGTTAGGTTAGGTTTGGTTAGGTTAGGTTAGGTTAGGTTAGGTTACGTTAGGTTAGGTTTGGTTAGGTTAGGTTAGGTTATGTTAGGTTAGGTTGGGTTAGGTTAGGTTAGGTTACGTTAGGTTAAGGTATGAACCGTCGTAAAACCGCAATAAACAATGTCACTTAGTGAGATGCAGTGTTTTTCACCTTTACAAGTTGGGAACTGCGATATCTAATGTGAAAGCGCTTGAAACCGTCGTAATGTTGTAGAAAGCAATGTAAAGTAGCGAGTAAAACGTTTTCTAACGATAGAAGTGCGAAGGTTATGTTAGGTTGAGTTATGTTGGTTTAAGCTAGGTAGCGTCGTGAAACCACCAAAAACGACGTCATCTAACGAGATAGTGTTGTTTTATTGCGAGTACGAAACTGCGATAGGTAAAATGTTGTGAAAGCACACAAAACGGCATGAACAAGCCAAATACTGCGTGTTGTACCTTTACAAGTGCGAAACTGCTATGTTGTGACATTCTCGGTAAAGCGCATGCAAGTATCGTGAAACCTTAAAGAACAATGTCATTTAGCGAGATACAGCGTTCTGTACTGCAATAAGTTGGTGAAAAACTGTGAGGTTATGCAAATATCGTAATTGTGAACAAAACAGTGTAATAGAGCGTTTTTTAATACAAGTGCGAATGTTAGGTTAGGTTAAGATATGAACCGTCGTAAAACCGCATTAAACAATGTCAATTACTGAGATGCAGTGTTTTTCACCATTAAAAGTGGGGAACGGCGATATTTAATGTGAAAGCGCTTGCAACCGTCGTTAGGTTAGGTTAGGTTAGGTTAGGTTAGGTTTGGTTAGGTTAGGTTAGGTTTGGTTAGGTTAGGTTAGGTTAGGTTAGATTAGGTTAGGTTGGGTTGAGTTGGGTTAGGTTAGGTTAGGTTAGGTTGGGTTAGGTCAGGTTAGGTTAGGTTAGGTTAGGTTACGTTAGGTTAGGTTAGGTTAGGTTAGGTTAGGTTAGGTAAGGTTAGGTTAGGTTAGGTTAGGTTAGGTTAGATTAGGTTAGGTTGGGTTGAGTTGGGTTAGGTTAGGTTAGGTTAGGTTAGGTTGGGTTAGGTTAGGTTAGGTTACGTTAGGTTAGGTTAGGTTAGGTTAGGTTAGGTTAGGTTAGGTTACGTTAGGTTATGTTAGGTTAGGTTAGGTTACGTTAGGTTAGGTTAGGTCAGGTAAGGTTAGGTTACGTTAGAATAGGTTAGGTTAGGTTACGTTAGGTTAGGTTAAGTTAGGTTAGGTTAGGTTTGGTTAGGTTAGGTTAGGTTAGCTTAGGTTAGGTTAGGTTGGGTTGGGTTGGGTTGGGTTAGGTTGGGTTGGGTTGGGTTAGGTTAGGTTAGGTTAGGTAAGGTAAGGTTAGGTTAGGTTAGGTTAGGTTAAGGTATGAACCGTCGTAAAACCGCATTAAACAATGTCACTTAGTGAGATGCAGTGTTTTTCACCTTTACAAGTTGGGAACTGTGATATCTAATGTGAAAGCGCTTGAAACTGTCGTAATGTTGTAGAAAGCAATGTAAAGTAGCGAGTAAAACGTTTTCTAACGATAGAAGTGCGAAGGTCATGTTAGGTTGAGTTATGTTAGTTTAAGCTAGGTAGCGTCGTGAAACTACCAAAAACAACGTCATCTAACGAGATAGTGTTGTTTTATTGCGAGTACGAAACTGCGATAGGTGAAATGTTGTGAAAGCACACAAAACGGCATGAACAAGCCAAACACTGCGTGTTGTACCGTTACAAGTGCGAAACTGCTATGTTGTGATATTCTCGTTAAAGCGCATGCAAGCATCGTGAAACCTTAAAGAACGATGTCATTTAGCGAGATACAGCGTTCTGTACTGCAAGTTGGTGAAAAACTGTGAGGTTATGCAAATATCCTAATTGTGAACGAAACAGTGTAATGGAGCGTTTTTTAATACAAGTGCGAATGTTAGGTTAGTTTAAGATATGAACCGTCGTAAAACCGCATTAAACAATGTCACTTAGTGAGATGCAGTGTTTTTCACCATTACAAGTCGGGAACTGCGATATCTAATGTGAAAGCGCTTGCAAACGTGGTTAGGTTAGGTTAGGTTAGGTTAGGTTAGGTTACGTTAGGTTAGGTTAGGTTAGGTTAGGTTTGGTTAGGTTAGGTTAGGTTAGGTTAGGGTATGTTAGGTAAGGTTTGGTTAGGTTAGGTTAGGTTAGGTTGGTTTAGGTAAGGTTAGGTTAGGTTAAGATATGAACCGCGCTGAAACCGCATTAAACATGTCACTTAGTGAGATGCTGTGTTTTTCACCATTACAAGTCGGGAACTGCGATATCTAATGTGAAAGCGCATGAAACCGTCGAAATCTTGTAGAAAACATTGTAAAGTAGCGAATAAAACGTTTTCTAACGATAGAAGTGTGAAGGTTCGGTTAGTTTTAGCTAGGTAGCGTCGTGAAACCACCAAAAACGATGTCATCTAACGAGATAGTGTTGTTTTATTGCGAGTACGAAACTGCGATAGGTGAAATATTGGGAAAGCACGCAAAATGGCATGAACTAGCCAGATACTGCGTCTTGTGCCGTTACAAGTGCGAAACTGCTATATTGTGATATTCTCGTTAAAGCGCATGCAAGCATCGTGAAACCTTAAAGAACAATGTCATTTAGCGAGATACAGCGTTCTGTACTGCAATAAGTTGGTGAAAAACTGTGAGGTTATGCAAATATCGTAATTGTGAACGAAACAGTGTAATAGAGCGTTTTTCAATACAAGTACGAATGTTAGGTTAGGTTAAGATATGAACCGTCGTAAAACCGCATTAAACAATGTCACTTAGTGAGATGCAGTGTTTTTCAACATTACAAGTTGGGAACTGCGATATCTATTGTGAAAGCGCTTGCAAACGTCGTTAGGTTAGGTTAGGTTAGGTTAGGTTACGTTAGGTTAGGTTTGGTTAGGTTAGGTTAGGTTAGGTTAGGTTACGTTAGGTTAGGTTTGGTTAGGTTAGGTTAGGTTATGTTAGGTTAGGTTGGGTTAGGTTAGGTTAGGTTACGTTAGGTTAAGGTATGAACCGTCGTAAAACCGCAATAAACAATGTCACTTAGTGAGATGCAGTGTTTTTCACCTTTACAAGTTGGGAACTGCGATATCTAATGTGAAAGCGCTTGAAACCGTCGTAATGTTGTAGAAAGCAATGTAAAGTAGCGAGTAAAACGTTTTCTAACGATAGAAGTGCGAAGGTTATGTTAGGTTGAGTTATGTTGGTTTAAGCTAGGTAGCGTCGTGAAACCACCAAAAACGACGTCATCTAACGAGATATTGTTGTTTTATTGCGAGTACGAAACTGCGATAGGTAAAATGTTGTGAAAGCACACAAAACGGCATGAACAAGCCAAATACTGCGTGTTGTACCTTTACAAGTGCGAAACTGCTATGTTGTGACATTCTCGGTAAAGCGCATGCAAGTATCGTGAAACCTTAAAGAACAATGTCATTTAGCGAGATACAGCGTTCTGTACTGCAATAAGTTGGTGAAAAACTGTGAGGTTATGCAAATATCGTAATTGTGAACAAAACAGTGTAATAGAGCGTTTTTTAATACAAGTGCGAATGTTAGGTTAGGTTAAGATATGAACCGTCGTAAAACCGCATTAAACAATGTCAATTAC